>NW_006203577.1:2920406-2934938 GCF_000334495.1 Tupaia belangeri chinensis
TGAGTTTTAAGCCACCGGGTTCGGGACACGAACTGCGGTCAACTACGTGGGAGTCCAGCGACATAGCCATTACGCTAACTGCTGGCTCCCAGGTTTTATCTTTTTTAAAAATAATTATTTATTTAATTTTATTTATTCATTCATTTATTTTAATTTGACTAGAGAGAGACACACACACACACACACAGAGGGAAAGTGAGAAAGCAAGCCACCAGGTTTGGGACTCGAACTGTGGTCAGCCATATGGGACTGTCCAGTGCCTTGTCCACCATGCCACCTGCTGGTCCCCAAGTCTTTATCTTTAACCGCTAATCAAAGGTCAAAAAGATATAGAGTTGATCTATAATACAAATGTACAGTTTTTCTTTATCTCAGAATCATCAAGAGTTAAGTTTTTTTGGTTTTGGTTTTAGTTTCTGCTTTAAGGTGCTATATTTTATTGAACACGTTTCTGGAGTTTCTCAGCCATATTTTTCAGTTATTGTTTGTATTCCTCTACTGTGCCCACTTGATGACAAATATGATATATGCAATTTAAAAGACGTTTGTTCAGTGTTCTTCCTGATATTGTGTTGGTTCAACATTCTTATGACAATGTGCACGTTAAATTTCTGGATGCCAATCCAGCCACTGGGATGCAGTGGTGACATGAGAGCTCGGCAACCTGGAAATTGCATGCTGACTGTGGGTCTGGATCCATAGGTCAGTCTGAAAGCATGCTG
This sequence comes from Tupaia belangeri chinensis, assembly GCF_000334495.1. Lineage (NCBI taxonomy): Eukaryota > Metazoa > Chordata > Mammalia > Scandentia > Tupaiidae > Tupaia > Tupaia belangeri. The sequence goes on from NW_006203577.1 coordinate 2,921,129, forward strand.
GGAGTGTGCATGGGTGCCTAGAGCACCGAGGAGTTGGCGTGTTTGTGAGGCGGGATGCAGAGATAAGACCCTGCTCTAACTCACTGGTGTACATGCACGTACGTGGTCTGTCACAGAAAAAAATCCAGATGCCAGAATTAAATAAAAATATTCCTAGAAATTGTTCTGCTATATAGAAACATAAGGAAGAAAAGTTTCACCAGAATCACTGAAATTATTTAAAGGACCCCCTTAGTCATTTTTTGCTTGTTTAATTAGGCTAAAAATATTTTTAAAAAGCACTACAGATTTTTAATGTAAACTTAAAGCTGCATATGAGTCCAAAGAAGAAAGTTTTAAATAATCTGAAATGTTACATACCACCTAGAAGTACTTCTTGCAAATGTGCAATCTATGAATGTATAACAGTAGGCTATATATTTATAAACAGGTACCAGGTACATATGTGGAAGATAGAAAGGTATTTAGTAAAATGGGATTTTACTATACATGTTATGCATTATTTACAAAAAGGTATTACATTTTGTTTGAGCAAGATATAGTAGAAAATAAGAGATTAAAAATTAAGTTAAAAGAATAATTCAAATGAATATTTCTTTAAATATGACATCATTGCCTAGATTTTTCCCTTTAAAATAAAGAGAAAATATTATTTTATAAAAGATGCTAAAATCATTAGACTTTTCATCTTTTAAATATGTTTTAGTTATATATGAATTGTTTACCTCGGATAAAAATTTGAAGGCTGGGGTCAGATGGTGGTGTAGTGGTAATGCAATTGGACCCAGGTTTATGTCCCAAGACTTCCCTGTACCTGCTAGGTAAATGTGGATGCCATCGACCTGGGCTGGCTGAGGCTGGAGTGGATCCCAACAAGAAGAGCCAGCCGAGGTATCTCTCTATCATGGAAAAAAAATGTAAAGACTTCCATTTACTTACCTCCTTTCCCAATTTACAAGTTTTTGAATTATATCATCATTTTTGTTGTCATTCTATCTATACAAATTGATATAGAGTTATATGACCATAATTTCAGGCCTGCATAGTATCAGTTATATAGTTAAGTATATTAAGATCACTATTGCTAATTACACTATTAATTTTCTATGCCTGCTTTTCTTTTTTTGAAATAATTATTTTATTTAACTTTATTTATTTATTTACTTATTTTAATTTGACCAGAGAGGGACAGAGTGGAAGAAAGAGAGACTGGAACCATGGTTGGCTATGTGGGAGTCCAGCACCCTTAATCACCATGGCAGCTGCTGGCCCCTGATTTTCTTTTTTTTCCTTTTCAGTTTTTTTTTTTTCCTATAGGATTCATGTGGTTGCCAGATAGAGACAGGGAGAGACAGACAGAGAGAGAGAGAGAGTGAGAAAACCCCCCAAGAGGGGATGGTCATGCCACTATCCCTTCTATTCTTCACTTGGGATATTGAGCACACATGTACATGAGCCTGGCATGTTTCTCAAGCTGCTGATTCCAGGACTCAACCACACAACTGGCATGTAGGATCCTGTGCTTTAACCACTGCACCACTGACTGGCCCAGATCTATTTATTTTTAAATTAAGAAAACCACATTGACTTAAGCAGCAAAGTTGATGCTGATTTTTATTTTATAAATATATGAAATGAATGATATAAGTATAGCTTATAATTTACTTAGTAGAATGACATTATTGAAAATGATCTAAAACAATTATTTAATGAAAGATTTTATAATAAGTTTATAATGTTAATTTAGAAGCAATGTTTTAAAACAAACTTAACTAGTTGAATTAAAAGAAAACAATCTTGCATAGTCTTCTGCTTAAAAATTAGAAAGCCATAGAGAAAGTTGCTCTTTCTCTGACTGCAAGAAAAATCCATATAATATTAAAAAATCATAACTTTATTTGAGTACATCAGAGTGCTTGGGTGACCAGGCAACTGGATAACCTGAATCCCAATGTAGTCACGAACAGTCAAGGAGAGATGGGACTCAAAGACAGATAATTTTTAGCAGAGCATAAGAGAATGAGGTGGCTATCATAAAAGAAAGGTAAGAGTAGCTAAAATAACAAACTTTAAAAAAATTTAGGTTTTTATATTTTTCCATAGGGTGCATGCCCTAACTTGAGAGAGACAGGGAGAGAGGGCAAATGAGAAATCACCCTCCAGAGGGGATGGCCATGCTGCAATCCTTTTTCTTCCATTCTCCTCTTGGGATTTTGGGCACACAGGCACATGTGCCTGGTGTAATTTTCAAGGCAGCGGGTCCTGGACTTGAACCATGGTTGGCCATGTGGGAATCCAGTACCATAGCCACCACATAATATGCTGGTCCCTTAACAAACTCTTAAAGGCTGAGTTTTGGCTTTCATGAGTTACTGCAAGTCCTACCTGCCAGGGGGATCCATGCTCACTCTCCAAGTATGCTCACTCTCCCAGGCCCCTACTGGGAGCTCATGGGAAAGATTCAGGCAGGGCAGAGCCTGGGAAAACTCTCTAGTGTAAGGAGACATGAGCCTGCACTATTTCCTGATCTTTTTCTCTCATGAAGCAGAAGCTTTAAGATACTGGGCGAAGAGAAGAAGGAGAGTCAAGGATTCAGCTCCCAGGCTTGGGCAAAATGTACACCTTTGGGAGAAGAAGTAGAAACAAAAAATATTCTTCCATGGGTAGAAAGGTTGGTAGATACATTTATTTTTGTTTTATTGTTCTTGTAGAAAGAAAAATGATGCTAAAAGAGGGCTACAAACAACATCTTTTTGTAGCTGAGCAAAGGGGAGGAAACCACCATTGCCTCCACCACACGTCTTAACATCAGATAACAAAAAACAGTCTGATGTCTGAAGAAGGGCAAGGGACTATCCCATCATTGGTTCTAGACAAATACCTTCTGCTGTTGAGGGCAGAGTAGAAGAAAACAACGTTCAAGCCTGACAGAAAGGTCAGGAATTTCTCTGCAGTCAAGGATCCTATCCTGTCACGAAGCATAGATCTATCTGCAATGCCTATAGAGGAGAAATCCTTTCTTAGGCAATGATTAGAAGTAAGGAAGCAGGAGGCTGCTGAGAAGAGCAGAAACAGTGAGAAAGCCACACTTTGAGGGCAGAGTAGAAGAAAACAACGTTCAAGCCTGACAGAAAGGTCAGGAATTTCTCTGCAGTCAAGGATCCTATCCTGTCACGAAGCATAGATCTATCTGCAATGCCTATAGAGGAGAAATCCTTTCTTAGGCAATGATTAGAAGTAAGGAAGCAGGAGGCTGCTGAGAAGAGCAGAAACAGTGAGAAAGCCACACTACTGAGGCCAACCTATCCTGACACGAAGCATAGATCTATCTGCAATGCCTACAGAGGAGAAATCCTTTCTTGGGCAATGATTAGAAGTAAGGAAACATGTGGCTGCTAAGAAGAGCAGAAACAGTGAGAAAGCCACACTACTGAGGCCAAAGCACACAGAGCCGCATAAGACTGAGGATAAACCAAGAGAACTGAGAATTTCTCCTTGCTCCCAATACTGTCATACTTCAAATAACAAATCATGGGAGCCTACCACTGAGCAGAAGAGCTAGAGTTTAGTGAGAAAACGCCTTCATGTTGTAGCTGTGCAGGGCATGTTGAGGTCAAGGGGAGGAACAGAGCACTAAAATAAACCTTCCCACTTCCCAGACCTTAGATTGAATGTAAGGTAGCAGGTGCAACATAGCTGCGTAAATTTAAGTCTGTGGTGTACTGAGGGTGACCACAGGAACAATAAACCAGCTCAAGGTGCAAACTAATAGACTTACAGAAGAAGACATGTTTCCATTTCTAGTATAACATACAATGTTTGCTATTCGTAATGAAATTACTAGACACAAATACACAAATGTCAGAAAATGACCCATTGTGAAAAGGCAAAATAAGTGAAACAAGGTCAAGTATGTTCAAAATATTGGAATTATTAGCAAGAAACTTTCTCTCCTTTCTCTGTCCTGTCAGAATTTTGGAGATGCACACACACACATGCCTGGTGTGATTTCCATGTAGCTGGGTCTGGGACTCAACTACACAGCTGGTCATGTGGGATAAATGGCCTTAACCTCCGTGCTAGCCGCTAGCCTGACATATGGTGGGATTTTTGAGAGACATATAAATAAAGAGCTAAATGGGGTCTCTTCCATGGGCTTATCAGGAAACAGGGCACTGGATACAAAAGAAAAAGTGTATCTGAGAGTGATTAATAGAAATTATTTCAAATAAACCACAACGATTTTTTTTTTCAAAAAAAGGGGTAAAAAAAGTAACATAATGGGTTGTTCAAGAGCTTTGGGACAATAACAATGATAATTTCTCTTCTGAAACAATGCAAACTTTTTAGAAAAGGACAAAGTGACTGAAAGAAAGTTCTGTCAATTACTATAAAAGGATAAAAAAGAATATTACACAATGTTGATGGGATTAACAAATGAAATTCTAGATATATATACATCTAATAACAGATCTGAAGAGACAGTAATTCAAAATTGTAAGAAGAAATAGGTGAATTCTTTTTTTTCCCTAAACCCAACTCTATCCTAACACTAACTCTAACTCAATCTTTAATATTTAACATAAATCTAACCCTATCCATATTATTCCTTTCTATTCCCTAACTCTAAACCTCACCTAACGTTAAGCCTCACTCAAACACTAGACCTAACACTAACCTCAGTCGTGTATGCTACCCCTCACCCCAACCCTAACCTAACACTGACTCTAACTCAAACGCTAACACTAAAACCAAATCAAACAGTAACTCTAATCTTACTCCCTAACCCTAACTCCAAACCCCACCTAACCTTAAGCCTAACTCAAACACTAGACCTATCCCTAACCATAGTCCTACACCCTAACCCTCATCCCAACCTTACCCTAACCCTGAGTCTAACTCAAACTCTATCACTTAACATAAATTTTTTTAAAATTTATTTTATTTTATTTACATTCATTCACTGTGTACCAATACAGTATACAAAATGAGATTTTACATCCAGAATACACTGTATATTTGCTCAATCAGGGATATTACCAGACATGTTATCATCAACAAATAATTTTCTGTTTCTTATTTTTTTATTTACATTTTTAATACATTCAATCACATTATTTACAAGGTGATCATTTCAATATATGAGAAATATATGAATTCTTAATTATAGTTGAACATATCAACACACTTTCTTCAGTAGTTAGAAGAATATTTAGACAAAAATTGGTAGGGTAGAAACTTTATAAGAGCTGTCAGCCAAACTGACTTAGCCAACATACATAGAGTACTCTACTCAGTAATAGAAGATAAGATTCTTTTCAAGGTCACATGAAACATTTACCAGCATAGAACATATTTTGGGCCAAAAAAAATCACAAATTTAAAATGACTTAAAACATACATAGCCATAAATTAAAAATCATAATAGAGGGGCCAGCAGATGGCGTTAATAGCAAACATCTTTCTAAAAAAATTAAAAAAAAATTGTAATAGAGTTAAGAAAACTATTTTAAATGAATGACAATAAAAATGCAACATAGCAAAATTTGTTCCACCATTAGCTGGAAGCTGGAGTGGCACTTACAGGGAAGTATAAGGGTCTTCAAAAAGTTTATGGGACTTCCTTTTTTTTTTTTAAGAACAGAATAAACTTGTGCTTTTCCCCCCACAAACTTTTAAAAGTCCCATCATATATTAGTTCTGCAGATAGAATGAACCTCATTTTCATGGTTCCTATTTTATTACTATCACAGTTTAAAATCGTTCACAAATAACATTAGAACAGCTGAAAAATAAAAATAAAAAGAACATAGAAGCACATTGAGCAAAACCAAACTCCACAACCCTTTTTCTCAATTCCTATCTGTTCTCTAGTGTAAACTGTTAAGTATGTGTATATCTTTTCTCACATGTTCTAGTATTTACTACCAATAACCTTTTTATGAATATATCTTCGTGAAAAGATTTGAATATTTTTGCGAGGTATAAATCTAGAAGAGGAAATTTCTATGCCAAATAGTATGTGTCTTTTAAATTGTAAATGATATAAATAAATATTTACTTCTACAAATACAGTCGATTAGTGCTCACACTATAGTTTTCAAATGCTTGATAATATTTAAAGCTATCAGTTTTTAGTAGGCACAGATGTTCTTCACTGTGTTTTAAAATTTTTTCCAGAGGGAATGTACATTCACTAGAGAAAGCCAGAGAGACAAAGACAGAGGGAGAGGGAGACAGCGCCTCTCATAGGAAATGGACACACTGCAATCCCTTCTCCATGTTTTCTCATCCTGTTGAGATTTGGGGCATGTACACACATGCACCCAGAATGTTTCTCCAGCCACCGAGACTGAGATTTAAACTGCATGGCTAGCCATGTGGAATCCAGGTCCCTTCACCACCAGGCTATGGGGCTGACTTTTCTTGCTTGAATACTTTCAATATTACCTGGTAGACAGAGCATCTTTTCTGTTGTTTATTGGTCATACATTCTTTTGTGGATTGCCAGGTTCTTTCTTTATTGACTCTAATATTTGCTTACCTCCCTCCTTTTTAAAAATATTTATTTACTCATTCATTTATTTTTAGTTTGATGAGAGAGACAGAGAGAGTGAAAGAGGGAAAGTGAGAAAGCAAGCCGCCAGCTCTAGGACTTGAACCATGGTTGGGAGTGTCCAGCACCTTAACCACCACTCCACCTGCTGGTCCCTACCTCCCTCCTTTTTTATAAGTATAGAAAGTGCTTGTCTTTTGATACTATAATTTTTTTTTTTGGAGAGATTTTCACTATAGCTACTATAATTTTTTAAAAATATTTTTTACTCAATAACTTCTTTGTTATAAGGTGTGTGCGCTCACTGGAGAGAGAGAGAGAGACGGAGAGACAGAAAGTGAGAAATCACCCCTCATCCCGAAAGGGGATGCCCACACTGCAATCCCTTCTTCTCAAGTCTCCTCTCAGGATTTTGAGCATGCACACACATAAACCTGGTGTGAGTCTTTTTTTTTTGGAGAGGTTTTTGCTATAGGGCGTGTGCGCTCGCCAGACGGACAGAGAGAGACAGAGAGACAGAAAGCGAGAAATCACCTCCCAAGGGGGATGGCCACGCTGCAATCCCTTCTCCTCCATTCTCCTCTCAGGATTTTGGGCATGCATGCCCACGCGCCCGGCGTGAGTTTTAAGCCACCAGGTCCAGGACGCAAACCATGGTTGACTACATGGGAGTCCAGCGACATAGCCATTACGCCAACTGCTGGTCCCCAGAACTTGGTGTGAGTTTTAAGCTGCTAAGTCTAGGACTCAAACTGCAGTAGACTATGGGATTCCAGTGACATAACCATTACATTATCTGCTGGTCTCATTTACACGATCATTTTTTAATCTTAGTTTTTAACGATTTTTGTCATGCAGATTAGAATACGTAAGTTAAATATTTTTCTTTACAACTGGGGATTCATTCCTTAAGAAGACATTTTGCCACTAGTAATAAAAATAATCTCGTTTTATTTTTTGAGGGGGTAAATTTGTAAGTTCTGGAATATGTAGAGGGTTCTGTGAACTTGAATAAGTTCACAGTTATTTGGATTCATATTAAAATTAGTGATGCACTTTTCTTTTACAAAGCTAATATACAAACCAATAGTTTAGTACATATATTTTAAATATTTCAGAGCAAAAAGAACATTTCATAGTGATTACATTTTTTTACTAACTTGTCACATTATGTAAAGTTAATAACAATATGGATTTATTTTATTATTATTTTTTAAATCTGATGGTCTTAAGATGATTTTTAAAAACTTGCAAGAGGGCACATATACTCACCAGAGAGAACAGAGAGACAGAAAGAGAATAAGAAGAAAGCACGCCCCAATGGGGTACGGTCACGCTACAGTCCTTTCTCCTCCGTCCATTCTGTTTGGAAAACACGTATCTGGTGTGCTTTTCAAGCTGCCAAGGCTGAGATTAGAATGTGGTCAGTCATATAAGGTCTGGTTCCCTTTACCACCAGGTCATGTGGACAGTTCAGGTCCTAAGTTGATTTTTTTTTCCACGTGTATTTGCATCTAAAATTGGATGTGCTTCATTTGTGTTATGTCTCTTGTTATAATATGTTTGCCATCAGATACCGATATTACTCTTTTCTACTTTCCATGGCAGACAATGATCATTCCAACACTCCCTGGACCACTGGCTTCTTAGTGGCTTGGGCACATAGGAGACACTGGTTGAAATCTCATTCTCTTCCTTGGCTCAATCTCTTCCTAGAGCACCCTTCTCATTTCAGGCCAGGACCTGATCCCAAAAGTCTCACCTCCTTTTATTTTTCTCTAGTCCTAAGAGCGATAATAGTTTTGTGGTCCTGATAATTTCAGTTTTACTATTCCCTATGTAATTTTCAAAATTTTCATAATTCAAGTAACTAATTCTCTTTTCTTAAATTCTTCCTGTTTGAAAGAACTGGAGTGCTATTTCTTTATCTTATTAAACATTGACTAATGGAAACATTACATCTCAGATTTATCCAACTGACCAATGAAAACAGAAATATCTCTTTAGTTTAGCTGGAGATAGTAAAAATTCAGAACAGTGAGTTTTAAAAATAGCCTTTCAGTCAATGAGGAGGGCTATAGTACAAGTGCTTGTCTTTTGATACTATAATTTTTTTTTTTGGAGAGATTTTCACTATAGCTACTATAATTTTTTAAAAATATTTTTTACTCAATAACTTCTTTGTTATAAGGTGTGTGCGCTCACTGGAGAGAGAGAGAGAGACGGAGAGACAGAAAGTGAGAAATCACCCCTCATCCCCAAAGGGGATGCCCACACTGCAATCCCTTCTTCTCAAGTCTCCTCTCAGGATTTTGAGCATGCACACACATAAACCTGGTGTGAGTCTTTTTTTTTTGGAGAGGTTTTTGCTATAGGGCGTGTGCGCTCGCCAGACGGACAGAGAGAGACAGAGAGACAGAAAGCGAGAAATCACCTCCCAAGGGGGATGGCCACGCTGCAATCCCTTCTCCTCCATTCTCCTCTCAGGATTTTGGGCATGCATGCCCACGCGCCCGGCGTGAGTTTTAAGCCACCAGGTCCAGGACGCAAACCATGGTTGACTACATGGGAGTCCAGCGACATAGCCATTACGCCAACTGCTGGTCCCCAGAACTTGGTGTGAGTTTTAAGCTGCTAAGTCTAGGACTCAAACTGCAGTAGACTATGGGATTCCAGTGACATAACCATTACATTATCTGCTGGTCTCATTTACACGATCATTTTTTAATCTTAGTTTTTAACGATTTTTGTCATGCAGATTAGAATACGTAAGTTAAATATTTTTCTTTACAACTGGGGATTCATTCCTTAAGAAGACATTTTGCCACTAGTAATAAAAATAATCTCGTTTTATTTTTTGAGGGGGTAAATTTGTAAGTTCTGGAATATGTAGAGGGTTCTGTGAACTTGAATAAGTTCACAGTTATTTGGATTCATATTAAAATTAGTGATGCACTTTTCTTTTACAAAGCTAATATACAAACCAATAGTTTAGTACATATATTTTAAATATTTCAGAGCAAAAAGAACATTTCATAGTGATTACATTTTTTTACTAACTTGTCACATTATGTAAAGTTAATAACAATATGGATTTATTTTATTATTATTTTTTAAATCTGATGGTCTTAAGATGATTTTTAAAAACTTGCAAGAGGGCACATATACTCACCAGAGAGAACAGAGAGACAGAAAGAGAATAAGAAGAAAGCACGCCCCAATGGGGTACGGTCACGCTACAGTCCTTTCTCCTCCGTCCATTCTGTTTGGAAAACACGTATCTGGTGTGCTTTTCAAGCTGCCAAGGCTGAGATTAGAATGTGGTCAGTCATATAAGGTCTGGTTCCCTTTACCACCAGGTCATGTGGACAGTTCAGGTCCTAAGTTGATTTTTTTTTCCACGTGTATTTGCATCTAAAATTGGATGTGCTTCATTTGTGTTATGTCTCTTGTTATAATATGTTTGCCATCAGATACCGATATTACTCTTTTCTACTTTCCATGGCAGACAATGATCATTCCAACACTCCCTGGACCACTGGCTTCTTAGTGGCTTGGGCACATAGGAGACACTGGTTGAAATCTCATTCTCTTCCTTGGCTCAATCTCTTCCTAGAGCACCCTTCTCATTTCAGGCCAGGACCTGATCCCAAAAGTCTCACCTCCTTTTATTTTTCTCTAGTCCTAAGAGCGATAATAGTTTTGTGGTCCTGATAATTTCAGTTTTACTATTCCCTATGTAATTTTCAAAATTTTCATAATTCAAGTAACTAATTCTCTTTTCTTAAATTCTTCCTGTTTGAAAGAACTGGAGTGCTATTTCTTTATCTTATTAAACATTGACTAATGGAAACATTACATCTCAGATTTATCCAACTGACCAATGAAAACAGAAATATCTCTTTAGTTTAGCTGGAGATAGTAAAAATTCAGAACAGTGAGTTTTAAAAATAGCCTTTCAGTCAATGAGGAGGGCTATAGTACCTACAATCACCTAAGGTAGAGATTTTGTGATTGCGGGGTTAAGTACTTTCTTATAGTATAGCTTTGCTCACCACTGAAATGAAATGACATTTGTGAACTAACCAAATATTACAGGTTCTTGATATTTGCAAGCCCTGGATCTTTGTGTTCATCTTTTACACTTTTTGAATTTTCACTGAACTCCCAGGTTAATGAAATTTTCCAAATCTTGGTTAATGTTAGATTACTATGTAAACATCTGCATTAAATCTAAGATGCATTGATGAAAACTGAAACCATGACCTGATGTATGTTTGCTGGGGCTTTCATGAAAAAATACCACAGACTGGGTGACTTAAAAGACAGTAATTCATTTTCTTCCAGTTTCAGAGGCCAAAGTCTGAGACCACTGTTGGCAAGGGTGTTTCTTCTAAAGTCTCTCTTCTTGGCTTATTGATGGCTGCTTCTGTTTGTTACCTACATGTCTTTCTTCTGTGAGTGTCTGTATCCTAATTTCTTCTTATAAGGGCTGGATTAGGTCTACCCCACCGGTCTCCTTTAAACTTAATTGCCTCTCTAAAAATACGGTCTCCAAATATAATGCCCTGCCTTCTGTTTATTTGTTACCTACATGGTCTTTCTTCTGTGAGTGTCTGTATCCTAATTTCTTCTTATAAGGGCTGGATTAGGTCTACCCCACCGGTCTCCTTTAAACTTAATTGCCTCTCTAAAGATACGGTCTCCAAATATAATGCCCTGCTAAAGTACTTGGGGTTAGGACTTCAACTTGTGAGTTTTGGTTGACATAATTCACCCCCAAAACCTAGCACAACATTCTAATCCTGTTTGCTTTCTCAAAATTCCCATACGCCATACCTAGTGTTATTTAAGTCACAATTACTATAGGTAGTCACATTTGTGATAGGACTTTAATATTTCATATTTTTGCATGTAAATTGTTAGTGCATCTCAAGTTCACTTTTATGCTCATTGTGAAGATGTGACCTGATGCAAAAATATTTAAAATTTGTATCTCTTTTTTCTAAATAGCATTTTTCTTAATTATTTAAAATATCAATTTTATCATCTATAAAATGATATACATGAGATACAGTTTATGAATCCCATAAGATTATCTTGACCTAACTCTGCTATCTCAGATTCTTAGCATTTTACTCTGATCCAATGCTGTTTTGAAAATCAGCTCATTGTATGTCTGCACATTGTTACTTTCTAAAGCTAGACCACAGTATATTGTTCCTGATTCTTCCCATGACTACTAGGCAGATGAACTGTCAAACTATAGGGCATGGAGTATTTCTTCCTAGGGTCTTCTGAAGGAGCAGGAAATGCAAAAGTCCGAAGAAATCAACTTCCCACAAGGAGAATGGTAACCAATGGGACCTAGGAGATCTGAGCACACACATTCACTCTTTTTTTTTTTTTTTTTTTTTATTGAGAGGTTTTCGCTACAGGGCACGTACGCTAGCCAGCCAGACAGAGAGAGACATAGAGAAAGAAAGCGAGAAATCACCCCCCAGGGGGGATGGTCACGCTGCAATCCCTTCTCCTCCATTCTCCTCTCGGGATCTTGGGCATGTGCGCACACACGCCCAGCGTGAGTTTTAAGCCACCGGGTCCGGGACGCGAACCGCAGTCGACTACGTGGGAGTCCAGCGACATAGCCATTACGCTAACTGCTGGTTCCCCACAGATTCACTCTTCACTTTTCTCTTTCATGGGCTGTCCCTTTGAAGGTGCCAATTCTAGTTGAACTCTGAAGGTCAGTAAACTGGAGGGCCAATAGTGTAAGTTTCAGTTCAACCAGTCAGGAAGAGAAAACAAATTCTCCCTTTCTCCACTGTTTTTCTCTATTCGTGCCCTCAATAAATTGGATGATGCCCATCCAAATTCTGAAGACTTTTTTTTTTTTAACAAAGTTGAAAGATTCCAATGTTAATCTCATTCAAAAATAATCTCAAAGACACACTTAGAAATAATGTTTAACCAATATTTAGGGCAAGGGGATCATAATGTGATAAGATCCTGTTGAGAGTGCCCCACTCCCGCTTTGTGCATGCATCATCATGAATAAAATAAATAAAGGTAAAAAAAAATGTGGGCCAACACCCTGAACAGACATCTTTCAAAAGCAGGCACAGGATGTCGAGTGCTGCTGCACAATACTGGAACCATATAGCAGGCCTGGGTTCAGATCCAGGGTCTATCTGAACATACCAGGTGCTGGGAGTCTGGAGGAAGAGTGGTGGATGAAGAGACCCTGGGAGTATCTTTCTCTCTCTGCATCATAAAACAAACACACAAAATTTAAACTTTTAAGAAGACAGAAATAAGCAACAAATGTATAAAACAAAGTTCTACAATACTAATCACCAGGAATATGCGAATTAAAATGACATGCGGGGGAACCAGCAGTTAGCGTAATGGCTATGTCGCTGGACTCACGCACACGCGCCCAACGTGAGTTTTAAGACACCTGGTCTGGGATGCGAACTGCGGTCGACTACATGGGAGTCCAGTGACATAGCCATTACGCTAACTGCTGGTCCCTCTATATCTTTTTAAAACAAAATTTAGCCTTTGTTTTCTTCTTTCACTTCCTTTCTTTCTTGCCAAAATGTTCTTGGCTCATATTTTATATTTTCTTTTCCAAAAATATTGATCTACCTTTGATAGTTAGATCTAATTAATATTAGCCTTTGAATAATTTTCCAATTGAAAACAATTATTTATTTCTTTTATCCCAACACTGTGATCCATCCCCACCTTCACCTTGGCCCAAATCATGCACCCGTGTGCTTTCTGTGTTTAGGGAGGTCTCCATACACAGACCCAGAACCTTCCCACATGGGACAATCTCACAAAACTTCATGTTTTACTGCTGTACCAGTGTCGACCCCCTAGTATAAAACAATTTTAGAGAGATTTTTGCTTTAGGGTGCATGTACTACCAAAGAGACAGAGACAGAAAGCTAGAAATCAGTCCCTGGGGTGATGGCCATGCTGCAATCCCTCCTCCTTTATTTTTCTCTTGGGATTTTGGGCATCACACACACATGCTTGGTGTGAACTTTAAGCCACCAGGTCTGGGCCTCAAATAATGGTCAACCATGTGGGAATCCAGCAACATAACCAACAATTTTGCTGGTCTTAATTTTATTTCACTCTTACAAAATAGGGTAAAAAAGAGCTTCCTACTCCAAATAATAAAATTTTGTACATCATGAATGAAAACATATCTATTTATTTATTATTATTATTTTTATTATT
>NW_006203578.1:0-1384 GCF_000334495.1 Tupaia belangeri chinensis
TCAACATCTATGTTCTTCAGAGATTTTGGCCTGTAGTTGTCTTTTCTTGTGGTGCCTTTCTTTGACTCTGGTATCAGATTAATGCTGGACTGATCTAAGGAGTTTAGAAGTTTTCTTCAATTTGTTTTGGAAGAGTTTGTCAAGGATTGGTATTAGTATTTTTCTTGAAATGTTTGATAGAATCACCAGTTAAACCATTTGGTCCTAAGTCTCTCTAGGTTGGAAAGTTCTGATTACTGAATCAGTCTCATTACTCATTGTTATTAAGTTCACACTTTTATATTATAATTAAGTTTTATTAAGTTGTAGGTTCTAGAAATGTATCCATTTCTTCTAGGTTATCCAATGTATTAGAAGAAAGAATTGTTCAGAGTAGTCTCTTGTGGTCATTTTTATTTCTGTGGCATGAGTTGTAATGTTTGTTTGATTTCTAATTTTATTTGAGTTATATAACTCAGTAGGAGAAAACCAAATAAACCAATGAAAAATGGGCAATGGAAATTATTTTTCCAAAGAAGATATACAGGTCAACAGGTATATGGAAATATGCTTAGCATCACTAATCAGGGAAATGAAAATTAAAACCACAATGAGATATCACTTCACACATATTAGAATGGCTATTTTAGAAAAGGAGGCTGGTTCTCTGTCCTGGTGTTAAGGTAATCAAATCCCGCTTGGCCTATCACATGATTCAAGTCCCAGACCTGGCAGCTTGAGAAACATGCTTGGTATGTGTGCATGTCTGCCCAAAATTTTAAAAAGAGAGTGATGAAGGAGAAAGAATTGCAACATAACTATTCCCAACCATGGAGGGTGCTTTCTCCTCTCTGTCTCTCTGACTCTCTTGTCTCTGTGTGTTAAGTGGCAAGTGTATGTAACCTCTAGGAAAAAAAGCCTAGTGAGAATGTGGAGAAATTTGAGCACTTTTACATTGCTGGTGGGAATGTCAAATGGTACAGATACTGTGGGATACAGTCTGGGGGGTTCCTCAAAAATTAAAAACAGAGCTACCATATGATTTAGCAATCCCCCTTCTGGGTACACAAAAGACTTAAAATCAGAATTGCAAAGAGATAAAATGTTCCTATATTTATTGCATTGTTGTTCACAATAGCCAAGATGTGAAAACAACCTACATGTCCATCAGTGGATGAATGAATAAAAGAAATCTGGTATAGACATACAATAGAATATTTTTATACCTTATGAAAGAAGAAAATCTTACCATATATCACAATATAGGTGACCCTGGTGGAACTTGTTCTAAGTGAAATAAGCCAGAAGGACAGACACAGCACAATTAAACCCATACGAGGTATCTAAAGCAGTAAACTCAGAAACAGGAGAATTGTAGTTTCCTGGGACTAGAGAGAAAGGCAAA
>NW_006203579.1:0-13702 GCF_000334495.1 Tupaia belangeri chinensis
GGGAGAGAGAGAGAAAGAGAAAGAAAGAGATAGAAAGAAAGAAGGAAAAGAGTGTGTGGCATGTATACACAGTGGAATACTATTCTGCCTTAAAAAGAATATCTTGTCACTTGTGACAACATAGGTAAACTAGAGGACATTATGCTAAATGAAATAAGCTAGGCACAGAAAAAAAAATAGCCCATAATCTCATTTACATGTGGAATTGATAAAAGTTGATCTCTCAGCTGGCACTTTTGTCTAATAATTAAGGGAGCTGGATCCAACATGCCCAACTATGTTTTAAATCCTGACCCCTGTGGCTTGAAAAACATGGCAGTGTGTACTCCAAATCCCAACAAAATGAAGAACTGGAGAAGGAACTGAAGCGTGATCATTCCCTTCCCTATAGGACTTCTTTCTTCCCCTCCCCTCCCCCCTTCTGGCTAATGCATATGCCCTTTCTAATTAAAAGACAGACAGAGAGAGAGAGAGAGAGAGAGAGAGAGAGAGCAAGCAAAAGAGAACATCAAATTCATAGAAACAGAATAGAATGGTGGTTACCAGGGGCTGGGATGGCTAAGGGTGATAAGATAAATCAGGAAGATGTTGGTCAAAGGGTAGAAATTTTCAGTTAGACAAGAGGAATAAGTTCAAGAGATTCGTTGTACAACATGGTAACTATAGTCAACAAAAATGGATTATATACTTAAAATTTGCCACAAGTCAATAGTAAATGTTCTCACAGCAAAATAAAAGTATGCAAACTAATCCTAAAATCCATGCAGTTCTTTCATAAAATATATTTTCCATGAATTTTTTTGAAGAAGTCATCATACAATTTTCACTTGTCCATGAAAAAAAGTAAAAATCAAAGACCTATTGATATTGGGCTTTTTTTTTTAAACTTAAACTTAGTTCTCAAGTATTAGTGCTTAAGAGCAATCTGGGTGGTGCAGCACAGTGTCCACTCTACTAAGTGGTTCTCAAATTTGAAAGAGCTTCAGATTCATTAGAAGGGCCTTTTACAACATTAAAGGCTGGGTCTGACCCCTAGAGCTTATTATTCAAGGGGTCAGAGTTAAGGACCAAAGTTTGCAATTCTAGTAAGTTCCAGATGATACTGATATTGGTGGTCTGGATATTACGCTTTCAGAAGCCCTGCTTCAAAATATTTGAACACATTAGGATCTTAGTTCATCCAGCAAATGACTGGCAGAGCTGAGTAGCAGCGTAGAGCTTCCCATTGAGGAAAGAGTGTATCATCTCCCAGTGCCAGTCTCCACCACTCCCTACTCACACCGCGTCCATGCTACTCTGTAGGCAGTTTAGCTTTGGTTCTTGGTTTAGGATGTAGACTCAAAGACAAATACATGGAACTGACACCGCCCCCCATGCCCCAAAGTGTACTGTTATTGGCATGGGAATGGTATTGGAAACTACAGATACTCCATGACTGATGATGGAGTAACTTCTCAATAAACCCATCATAAATTGAAAATATCCACATTCAGAAATGTATTTAATACATCTAACCTACCAAACACCATAGCTTAGCCTATCCAATATTAACTATGCCCAGAGCACTTACATTAGCCTACCATTGGGCAAAATCATCTAACAGAAATCCTATTTTGGACATTTAATGTTAAATATCTCCTGTAATTTATTGAACACTGTGCTGGAAGTGAAAACCAGAATGTTTGTATCTGTACTCAATGTGCAGTTTCTATTGAATAAGTATCACTTTTGTCCATAATAAAAATCGTTGTTAAGTAGGGCCATGATTAAGTCAGAAACTATCTGTACAAATATAAGCTAGTCTGAGGGTTCTGATTGGATGAAGGGTGAGTTGGTGATGAAATCACACAGAAGCAACAGAGTTTTGCCTGACTGTGACAAAGATTTGCCAGTGTGCTCACTGTGATCAACCAGGAAAGCCACAGCAGAGAGATATGGCTTTAGTCGTACAAAGGGCAGTTTGAAACACTGCTCAAGAGTGGTAAGGAATGTTTCTTCTATTTTTTTTTTTTTGCTAAAAAAATCTGGTATTTTAAGAAATCAAAAGTACCATCATAATCTTCAAAGAGCTTGAACACTACTAACATTCATTTAGAAGTGCTAATCCCTTGAAGCATGGATAACCTTTGATAGACAGGTTTAAAATGCTTCAGATAATGTGGAAAGTGCATACTGGTTACAGAGATCCACTTTCAGAAAGAACACTACATTTCCTCAAGTGGTGGGAAAACAGATGATCAAACTTTTTCAGCTCCACACTTACACCCCATACATATGACCCCTCTGCTAGATCCCAAATGCTCTCTAGGAAGGAGTGGGGTTCCATTGCTAGGGGAAAGTATATCCAATCTGCCTGTAAGTCCTATGGATTTTAATTTCATGAGGTTCTTTATTATGTGCCTGTCTTGCATTGCCTGTCATTGACCTAAGAATATCCTGCTGTTTTGCCAGCTGCAGGCTCACTGTCTCTGCAAGTCAGCCCACACACCATTGCCAAGCTAATCCTACCCAAGGGCAGCTTTGGGTCACATCCTTTTTTTCCACACAAGTCCTCATTAGTCCCACTGTCTCTTGCAATAAGTAAAACACATCAAACTCGTCTTCAAATTCTTCTATAGCTGAACCCCAAATGATCTATTCTTAGCTTTCTACTCTTTCCTCAGTGTAAATCCATATTCTGAGTGAGTATCCTTCAAGGTAGGTGCTGTAAAACTCTTGGAAGGTTGAGAATGGGCATCACTGATTAAATTTATTCTTATAATACATATTATTCCCTCAGGGGTCACTTTTAAATGCAAAGATAAGATCCAGTGAGAGTACTCTGCCCATCTGGATCAACTTTAAGCAGATAGCTCTGTTTTGTTCTTGGACTTGATGCTTTTCTATAAAATCGTAGAAGGGGTCTTCAAGAAGGCCACAGAAAATGTGTATTATGAAAAACTATGTATGGATTTGAAAAAACTTTTTGCACCAAAATAAACTCATATTTTAACTCTATTTTCCATAAACTTGTTAAAACCTGCTCACACCTTAAGAAAGGTTTATACAGCTAGGAAGGGGTAGCTTAAGACAAAGTGGAAAAGCAGTCATTGGTTCCCTCATGTGCTCAGTGATTTTCAGTCTCTCCATCTGAGTCTGCACACTCTCTTCTCAGGCTTTCCTTCCAACCTCTGCCTATCTCAACTACAATAAGGGCATGGGGAAAGTCATGACATATTTATGTCATGACTTTTCCCAGTGACCCAAAACGTTTTGCAAAAAGCCATTTTCCTGCCTGGAATATATCGATATATGTGATCTCTCCCCATTAGCAAAATAGTTGTTTGTTTTTTAATTTCTGCCCCAAAGCAACTAGTGCATTATTTCATATATTAAAATTTGGAGGACAGGCCCCATAGTGCAGAGGTGAGACACTGTATATGGAAAGCCAGATCCTACATGGCCTATTACAGTTTGGATCTTGCAAAACAGTATCAGGCACATGTGTGTGTATGTTCAAAAATCCTGATGGGATAGAGAAATGGAGGCAAAGGTATTGTGAAGTGATTATGCCCCATTGGGGAGTTTTTTTTTTTTTTTCTCTCTCTCTCTCTTCCCTCTGGTGAGAGCATGTGCCCTCTAACAAATATTTTTACTTGTTTATTTTTAAAAAATATTTATTTAACTTCATGTATTATTATTATTTTTTTAATATGACCAGAGAGAGAGACAGAGAGACAGAGAGAGAGAAGGAAAGTACGAAAGCAAGTCACCAGGTCAGGACTCAAGTTGGAATCCAACACCTTAACCACCATGCCTCCTGCCAATGAATTTTAATATCTTATGTAAAAAATTTATTTTTCCTATATTGGGTTAGTTCAATTGCTCAGTTCTCTTTCACCTACCACATGTGAGTGCTGTGGTAGACAAGGACACCTACAGCTGGAGAGCAGACACTTCCCTTTTACCTCTCACATGCTATAATCAACTCAGTAAACCTTAGTTGAGTTAACTTAGGATTCCAAGTGTCAAAAGTTTCTTGGAATGACAGTATTGCTACTGAACTCTAGGCCAGTAGTATTAGTGAGAAAGAAGTTATCTACAAGTAACAGGGTACAATACTTCCAAAGGACCATTGCTAGTAAATGAGGACCACTGAAATCAGAGGAGGGCACAAAATCTGTATTAGCATCTACCTGTTTTAAGTCACAATGTCTAAGCTCTTAAAAATCATCCCTTCTCATTTTTTTCTCCAACTCTCTGATGCAGTTTTACTGAATTTACGAAATGGCAGAAAGAAAAGATTATCCATGAGTGAGAAGGATTCAGTAAAAACAGGTGAGCATGCAGTCTGAAGCTAGTCTGTATATATTTTTTAGGCTAAATGACATATATGAGTTACTGGATAACACTTGTGTGGCCTGGCCAGATCTCAGTTACCCTAAGGTGTTAGTAACCCCTAGACTAAGATATCTCTATGAGCAAAAATGTAAAATTGGATCCAGTAGGCTGAATTTCCCTACCTACCTTTAAGTAAGTCTCCATCTTTCTTATAAGTACCTTAGAAGAATCACAACTTGTTCAATTCTTTACATTTTCACAACACTTTTATATCTATTATTTTCTGCCTCTGATAATGTTTAGAAATAAGTAAAACAAGGGTTTAGTTCACTGCAGAGAAACAGAAAACGAAATACAAATGGCCTCTGACTTATATGATGACTCAATTCAACCCTTTTTAAACTTTAAAATGGTGTGAAAGCCATATGCATTCAGTAGAAATCATACTTGAATTTTTATCTTTTCCCATGTTAACGATATGCCCTACAATACTCTCTTGCATTGCCATAGCTCCTAGTAAGTAACAAGGTCATGAGGATAAACAATCAATACTCTATAGTTTACTGTGTGGCCTGATTTTATTATTTTTTTTTATTGTGCTTTGTGTTTTTGCATTTATTCTATCTACAAAACACCCATTTTCAACTTAAGATACTTTCAATCTATGATGGGCTTATTGGAACATAACCCTCACCTTACATCCTGATAAACATATCTTAAGTGAAAGAATATCTGTATAGGGAAGTCATGTGAGTTATTCCAAGACCACAGAAAGAACCAGTGAGATCAGATTTAGGATGAAAACAGACATCTATTCAGACTATGCCACAGATTTCTTTTTCTATGCTAGAAACCCCATACAACTACAGGCTTCAACTTAACTGAGCCAGCAATGCAGTGGCGTAGAGGTGATTATCATGGCTGATGTGCCAGGCCTTTTGCTGAAAGGGATTGTGTAGGAATCAGGACAATCCTGTTTGCTTTCATGGGCCACAACACCTAACCCAGTATCTGGCACTCAGGAGATGCCAAGAATGTCAGGAAACGATCTTGAACTATCAGGATATACATGTGATTTGTATCACCAGCATTTAAAAATATTTCCACTGAAAAAAGTTATACAAGTCATAATTAATTGAATGTGTGCTTTTTGTTCCAGCAAAATTAAAATCTGTCTTTTTTATTTTACATTGAGCAGTTTCTGAGACAAAAGGGGGAAAAAGTTGTAGGAACTGAATAGGTTTTCAGAAATGATGAAAATTTTTGAGCAAATGGTGGAAAATGTCAATTAAGCTATAATTATTTACATTTTAAAGGCTTCAAGCAGTAATATGACTAACTGAACAAGCGTTCAAGTGATATAATCAAATCCCACACATGTCGCCAATATACAACATTTTCATGAGATTATTAAATGGTTCTAAACCTTCCTCAGCTAAAAATGTGATCCAAAATGTAGACATTTGGCATATAAATTTTGAACATAAATTGATCAAATTTCCTAAGAAACTATCACTTTCTTTAGAACCTAAGATGCCGTCCCCCTTCTCTTCTCTGCCTCTTGTAGGTGCTCTAATGAAATCAGTGATAGAAGGATTTGGCCTAGTGGTCAGTGAAAAATGGAACTGTCTCTCCCAAAAGAAAACTATTTTATTTTTTTAAATTCAGATCTTCAAAAACAAAAGGAATAAATACTGATTGCAATGGTCAGGTTCTGCCTGAGGTGGTGATGGACAGGCCAGACAAAAGAGTTTGGTTTGCCACATAAGGCACCTTTCTTCTTAGCAATGCTTTCTCAGTTAGTTCTCATGATATCCATTATCTTCCTCCCAGGCCAGCCACAGGGGTGGAGATGATGTATAAGGTAGCCCAATCATATCCCTTCATCTCCCAACACACCATGATTGGTCCAGTAAGAGTCACATGACTTGAGCCGCCAATCCAAGAGATTTCTAAAATTCAAGCTAAGTGAAAAGGACCATTTGCTGGAGGAGGAGGGACTGCTATGTGACCATCTCCCCTGGGAGGTTACTTCTCCCTCTTCCTCTTTCACTGTCTCTCTCCTTTGAGCACACCTGTCCTACAGCAAAAACCTTAAGAAAAAAAGGACCATTTGCTTCTAGGTTCAAGACTCTTAGGCTGTAAGCACAAAGTATCTTGTGCCCATGTCTGAAGAGTAATGGCAAGCTGGTCTGAGAGGGTGCAGCTATGACATGGAGCTGACAGGTAGAGAGAATGCACGGAGGCGATGGTTGAATTCAAGAAACGTTCTTGCCCTTCATGTAATATATTTTCTTTAATCAATAAATTCATTGGTTAAGAAAGTTCTCTAGGGCATATACTGAGGTTTTTTTGTTCCCTGCAATCAAATGTATCTTGACCATTTAAATCCTTGTCATTTATTTTTCTCCCTAGAGACTTATCATACCTTCCTTCCCCCATTTAGTAATGACCTCCTTTTACAATTGTTCACAAATCCCCTCAGGTTGCTCTTGGAAAATTATTTGTATATTAATCTCCCATCCACCTGTTACCACTTTAAATTGTCTGTCTTGAAATGATTGGCTCTTGGGACCAGCAGTTAGCGTAATGGCTATGTCGTTGGACTCCCACATAGTCAACCGTGGTTTGAGTACCGGACCCGGCGGCTTAAACTCATGCTGGGCATGTGTGCGTGTGTGCCTAAGATCCTGAGAGGAGAATGGAGGAGAAGGGATTGTGGCGTGGCCATCACCCCTGGGGGGTGATTTCTCGCTTTCTGTCTCTTTGTCTCTTTCTGTCTGTCTGGTGAGCCCACGTGCCCTATAGCAAAAACCTCTCAAAAAAAAAAAAAAAAAAAGATTGGCTCTTAAAAATAATAGATTCTTACCAATGACTCTTGTAACTCTTTCAAGGCAATAAAATAGCTAGAGACTTGCGAGAAAAAAAGTCAGCTTCAAGAAAAAATTTCAGGAGAAAAATAATATTTGATGAACACAGCTCTTTATCAAGGTATGATTGTGTTTTGTTTTTAAATATCTTTACCTCAGATGTTTTAAGTATTTTCTGTAACTGGTTAAGTATCTGCTCTACAATTTGGAGCTAAACATATCTACTGAAGCCTTGTTTTGTCACTGCTAAGTGTGCAAGAAGAGTTACTTAGCTTTTCTGAGACTCAATTTTTTTTTCCATCTGAAAAGAAGAGATAATAATAGTTAGCACTTCATAGGGGAGTTGAGAGGATGAAGTGCAATATTGTAAGCAAAGTGCTAATTAAAATTAGCACAGTGTCCAGCACATACTTGAACTCAATAAACATAAGTTAATGTTTATTATTATTTTTGATAAAAAAGATGGTGAATAGTCATTCAATGAATTATATATCCATTCAAATTTATTCTAAAAATTCATTCTAAATTATCTATTTACATTAACAGACCAGGTCAGGATTTATAATAAACCTACATTGACATCTTATCTTAGTACAGTACTCTATTTTCCTAAAATTATTTTCACTTATGTTAATTCATTTGATTCATCTCTAACAGGTAGTATCTGCTTTCTGTAAAAGAAAAGGAAGAACAGAGAGAAAAAATAACTCATTGAAACTTCACATTAAACAAAGCCAGCCCAGAAAATGAAATCATCTGACCATTTGTAGAGTGCTGGTGTACTTACTTTGTTAATAAATTGATGTAGCAAAAAATCACAAATTAATATACTCTCTCACTTTCTAGAAACTGAGATCTGAGAGAAACAGGATGCAATGATGAATTGAGGTGTGGCTGATAATAAACAAAGGCTGTATTTGGGAATTTTAGCAGTGATGTTATATTTAGAGCTCATGCATTACAGATTACAGCTGGAAAGTACCCTACAGAAAATCTGTCCGACACGTTCCTTTGTCAGAAACACAGGAAAGAGTACTTTAGAAGCATTAAATAATTTTCTATTTTCTTTTTTCTTCTTTTTTCAGTTAGTAAGTGATTAGGATAGGATTGGAATCCATTCCCCTAGAATTTTTACCACTGTCCTTTTCTCAGAAAGTATAATAGAAAAGGCAGTAGGTGAGTAGATATCTACCATCTACCTCTGTGATCCTGGCCAAATCTCTTAAACTCCCTAAACTTCCATTTTCTCACATGTAAAGGAGGTATTACAACTCCTCACCTAAGAGACTTGATGACCAAATGAGCCATATATGTGGAAATGATTTGTAAACAATAAAACTCCAAGTAAAGGTGAGAAATTGCTATGGGACAGGAGCTGCAAATAGATTTTGACTTGACTAGGGGGCCCTGCCTAATTGATATTGGCTATTGGGAATGCTACGTTAGGGTTTTAAGGATGCGTTGGGATTTGGAGGAAAAAGGAGTTATAATTGATCTGTGATGACTGCCACAGGAGTGAGAAAGGGCATTGGAGACACATGTGACAACTATTTAGAGCACTGCCTTTGCACGAATGAGCAGTGGCTGGGGTGAAGTAGGGCCGCCCTGAATGAAGAGACACAGGAGTGTGGGTATATAGTTTTTCACCTCTCCACTCCTATGAAATGTAAAAATCCTGTAAAATGACATTACCAAACTTAGTGTGTTGTCATGAAGATGAAATTTAAATGATACATGCAAAAGGGCTCAGGATACTGCAAAGTCACATCCAACAGAGATGAAATAAAATTACTATGGCATAGAAACAAAAAATCTACACATGCAACCAGATCTTACCCATTGAAAATACTTCCTTTATGTGGATGAATATAATCATTAATTATACCTCCATAATTGTGACACACCAGTATGAAACTGTTGTTTTTTCTGAATGTTAGTAAAAAATACATTTTACCCTCCCTCGAGTTCTAGCTTTGTGCCTGTCACTTTAAATTGGCTAACTGTTTGACAGATGTTCAATAATTGACACAGCTTATCTTCCTCTCTCAGGCTCCTTTCCTACTCAATTGCCAGTATTTCTAGTTGCTATAGCAACTGTAAACATTAATGATTATTCCAACATGCCAAGGGGATTTAAACATATTCTTAAGTTAAAAGTTCCCTCAGGGGGAAAAAAAAAATCTATCCATCTCTGGCAAGATGGAAAATATTATATGATTTAAATTCCCTAGTTATTGTATTTATTAGTGCTAAACACGCAAACCTATTTTTATAGTTTCGCATAGGTAATTTTTTTTTAATGGTGTGGGGAATTGAGAAACTGGGTTTCCTGCCATGTGAGGGTGGAGGAATTCATCTAGATCAGTGATAAATAAGAGAACTGAGCGGGGAGGGTATGAAAGTAACAACCTACGGTCACATGATCTGGGTGCAAGGGAAGAGTCCTCTACCGAAAATTGGGTAAAATTGGGAGGGTCATATCTGTCCTAACAATGAGTATTATCTTCAACTATAAAATGTGAAAAATACATGAGATCATTACCGTCATTTTTTAGAAAGTGAACAATAGTCTATCCTTTGGAAGAAAATGAAAATAAATGGAAAGAGAGTAGGGCTTTGAACAGATATTTCAAGCTGGTGACCCATGGGCCAGATTATGAACATAGATGTGTTCTGTTCTTCATGCTCCTGTGTAAAATGCTTTCAAGTGATTGCTAACATTAAAAGATTGAAAGATTTCCCAAAGAAGTCCACATTTATGGTTGCCTATGAAAAGCCAGAAGACCAGGTAACACTGAGTCTGTATTTCTTCAAAGTGATAATTGGCCCGAGACAAACAGTGCTGGTCTGTTTGGAGGAAACATGTGGATCTTCACCTCTCCTACATTTATTTACACTCTTCTACCTGGCCATAGGAGACAACAGAGTGGGTGAATTCCAGCTGAAACCTCTTTCATACATTACCTACAGTCATAAAGTACATCTTCCTGACTTCCATCAACACCAACCTTTGGGTATTCCTAGTCTTCTTTTGTGAAATAAGGGGTAGCTAATGTCTGTATTCAACTTTGCTAGAAAAACAATGATAAGCATTTCCTTTTTAACACCCCCCCCCACCTCCTGCCCTATTTGCCTCAGGGCACGTGCACTCGCTGGACAGAGAAAGAGAGACAGACACTGAGAGGGAAAGTGAGAAATCACCCCTTAAGGGGGATAGCCATGTCACAACTCCTTCTCCTCCATTCTCCTCCCGGGATCTTAGGCATGCACACACATGTCCCCAGTGTGAGTTTTAAGCCTTCGGGTCCAGGACTTGAATTTAGGTCAATCATGTGGGAGTCCAATGCCTTAACCACTATGTCACCTGTTGGCCCCTAGCTTTTTCTTTTAAAAAAAATTAATATTAATTATTTTTTTACTTTTTAATGTAAGAGAAAATGTGTGCATGTGTATGTGTGAGAGAGAGAGAAAGAGACAGAGAGAGAGAGAGAGAGAGAGAAATGCCCAATAGGGCCTGGCTATGCTGCAATTCTTTATCCTTTAACTCTACATCCTGTCAGGATCTTGAACAAAAGTGCATGTTCTGCATGATTTTTGTATTTCAAGCCATCAGGGCTGGGACTCAAATCCTGGTGGGTGAAATGAGATCTGGCTTTCTCTGCATAGTGCTTAAGCACTTCATTAGGGGCCCACCCCCATTTTAACCACTTTTAAGTGTACAACACAGACGCTTTAAATACTTTCCTGTTATTATACAATTATCACTATTATCCATCTCCAGAACTTCCTATACTTCCAAGCTGAAATTCTGAATCCATGATAATGGATTTTAATCATTCATTCAACCAATACTTAGAGTGTGTCTACTCTGTGCAGCGTTTTTCTATAACAGGGTCATAGCAGGATGATACAGCAGGAACATAGTCTTGGAAGAATCATGTTTCCTAAATCTTCTCTTGTTTGCAGGACCTTGTGGCTCATGGTTACACCTTTTCTATTGTTATAATTCTCCAGGGATGGGACCTTGGACTCCAACTGTACCTCACAATAAGATAACAACCAGCTATCTTTCTTTTTTCTTCATGCCTAGAATTTTCCCTACCAGGTAACCTCATTCCAGTTTTTATGAGGAACCACTTCTCCCTTATTCTCAGTAGATCCTGTGTGAGTAAGACTAATCTTCACTCTGGAATGAGACCATGTCCGATGTCTGCCCAATCAACATTTTCTATCCAGCACCACCTCCACACCCTCCATTCACCATTACTAATGTAAGGATGGGCATACAACTCAGGTTGGCAAATGAAAGTCAATTTTGAAGCTGTTGCTAAAATTACTGAGAATGAGGCACTCTCTCTGCTGATTTTCCATGCACTGAGAGGCAGCTTGAGGAAAGCAAAGCCAAGAGATGGATAGAGAGATTCCCAACACTTCAGTTTGAGAACTGAGATCTAGATGCATCTAATAGGAATTTTATGCCAGTAAATACTGATGTTTGTTTAAGCTCATTTGAAATGGATCTTGCATTTGCAACCAAAAGGATCCTGATTAGCAGTATGATTAGATAACTGACATAGTATTGAAAAGTGTTATAAAGTCTGTTTCCTTTAATTGTACGAGGTTGCATGCCCTCTCCAGAGAGACAGAAAATGAGAGCATTCCTCTCTCCATAGGCCATGGTCATACTGCAATCTTTTCTTCTTCATTACTCCATCTCATCAGGATTTAGGGTATGCATACACACGTGACCAGAGAGTTTCTCAAGCCTCTGGAGCCAGGATTCTAACTGTAGTCAGTCATATGGGATCCAGCTCCCTTAACCACTAGACTGCATGGCTAATCTGAGTCTTATATAACCTTAACAAGCATCTAATGGGCAACTACACAGGGGTCTTCATGGAAAATATGTATTCAGCAAATAATTCGGCATGGATTCATCATTTTTGCCCAAAAATACATTCATATTTCAATTTCATTTTTCCCCAAGTAAGGGGACTTCAAAAACTGAGAATGTATTCTCAAACTGTGTCTTCCTAATTGTATTTAAAACAAAAGCATTTTTCTTGTCCCTCCGTGAGTCTATTCCTTCTCTAATACATCCATGTTTTTTTCCTACTATAATTCTCCCTCTCTAGATTTCTACCCAGCCTCATTCTAACTAGAAAATGTATCATCTGAAGACCCATGTTAAGATTTTACATACAGGGCAAGTGGTATGGCCTGGTTGTTATGGTAGCTGGATCTCATATGGTTGATCATGCAGATCCAGCCCTGGACTAGCAGCTTAAGAAACACACCAGGGGGACCAGCAGTTAGCATAATGGCTATGTCACTGAACTCCCATGTAGCCGACCACGGTTTGAGTCCCAGACCTGGTGGCTTAAACTCACGTCAGATGCATGTTGGTGTGTGCCCAAGACCCCGAGAGGAGAATGGAGGAGAAGGGATTGTGGCATGGCCATCCCCCCTGGGGGGTGATTTCTCACTTTCTATCTCTCTGTCTCTCTTTGTCTTTCTGGCGAGTGCACGCACCCTATAGCAAAAAAAGAAAAAAGAAATACACCAGGGATGTATGCTCCAAATCCTGACAAGATGAAGAAATAGAGAAGAGATTGTAGCATGACCATTCCCCATGAGGGGTACTTTCTCCCTTCAGTCCTCTTGTTAGCTCTGTCTCTCTCTGATAAGTGCACACAAAATTAAAAAGAAAAACAAACAAACAAAAAACCACAACCCTTCTAGAAGTGTTTAGATACATTCCCTGCTGATGTTAAAGTCAGAAGCAAACTGAACTGCAGTGCTAGAAGCCACACAGCCAACCACAAGTTCAGATCCCATGGTCAGCCTGAAAACACACAGGATGCGTGTACACACGCCAAATTTCTAAAGAACTGGCAGACTCAGAAAAGGGGATCACATTGTGACAGGATCCTGTTGAGCGCACCCCCCTTTTTATATATAATGCACATATACATGATGTCTATCCATGGACAAATCAAATTTCTTAAAAAGAAATTTTAGTCACAATACCCCATCAGCCAGTTGTCCATTGGTGATGCTGGGCAAGTCACTTTGACTCTCTGAATTGTTTTTGTAATCAAACCTGCCCTGGTAGAAGCATGGGGATGGGAAGGTCAAGCACATTGTCTTTTTTTTAGGATATCTCTATAGCTTATGCTCTCTGTTACACAGTGGGGAAGATTTGGGAAAGGGGCAAAGGGTGGAAGTTCTGAGCAGACATGTTTAACATTCGCTTCATATTTACTAGCAACCCGGGTCAGCATACAATGAGTTTGCACAGGACAGACACAAAAGGCAGGAGAACGCGAACAAGCTGGTTATGCTGCAAAGAAAGGCACGTGGCTACTGCAGGGCCACGGCTAAGGTCTGCACAGAGTTATTGTCAGCCAGTTTCACAAACAGAGCAATCACCTCCTGGTATGTCTACTTTAGCTGTAAGGGACAAGATACACATCATTTTAGCATTTCTGCACCCCTTCAGATCACACATT
>NW_006203579.1:13918-28196 GCF_000334495.1 Tupaia belangeri chinensis
CGTCAGATCACAAATTGCTGGGTGAACATTGATTAGCTGACCCTCTTTGATGATGCTTGACCCTGGATGTACTTTTCAGCTTGTGGCAGGAGTTTGAACTTTTTAATATTTTTTTTTCTCTTCATAAGCTTCTTAACCAAGACCCAGTGAACAACGGGTGATCTCAGTCTTTACTGATTCTTTACTTGTGGATAATTGCAAGTACACCTTACTGACCTGCAAGGGGGATGGGTGCCAAGGTCACAGTTTAGCTATTAGAAGAAACCGTCAAGTCTATTTTTTGCAACATGGCCTTTCCTCTCCTGAATATGACAGAGCTGAGAAAAGTTAAGAGTATAATAAAAAGATTCAGAGCAGAGAACTACGGTCAACATACTGAGAGTGAGAGGTCTTCAAAGAGTTCATGGAAAATGTGTATTATGAAAAAATATGCACAGATTTCAATTTTTTTTTTTTTTGGAGAGGTTTTCGCTATAGGGCGCGTGCGCTCGCCAGACAGACAGAGAGAGACATAGAGACAGAAAGTGAGAAATCACCCCCCAGGGGGGATGGTCACGCCGCAATCCCTTCTCCTCCATTCTCCTCTCGGGATCTTGGGCACGCACGCACACGCGCCTGGCGTGAGATTTAAGCCACCGGGTCCGAGACGCGAACCGCCTTCGACTACGTGGGAGTCCAGCAACATAGCCATTACGCTAACTGCTGGTTCCCCAGATTTCAATTTTTTTCACAAAATAAACTCACACTTAAGTTCCAGTTCTCCATATGATAACAGGAATGGGGAGGAAAAAAGTATGAGTACATATTTTGTAAAACAGTATTTTTATATGTGTGATATGGTATACTTCTTCAATTGGATGCAAAGAGGAACTGTATCATAAAACTATGTGGACAAATATGTTTTGGAGAAATAGTGATGAAAACCATTGTGCAGATTTTTTTCCTTCCTTTTTAAAAAAAAAACAAAAACAAAAACAAATTTGCTATTGGACCTGTGGACTTATCAGAGAGAGAGAGAGAAAGTGAGAAAGTCCTCCCCAAAGTGTATGGCCATGCTACAACCCTTCTCCTCCTTTATGCTCTTAAGATTTGGGGCACACATGCACATGTGCTTGGTCTAAGACTTGAACTACATTAGACCATGTGGGATCCAGCCTCCTTAACTATCACCTCACTGACTGGTCTTTCTTCTTTGATTGCCAGAGGGCACTTACACTCACCAGAGAGAGACAGATAAAAAGCACAATGGTCATGCTGCAATCCCCCTTCTTCTATTTATCTATCCTGTTGGGATTTTGGATATGCACTCCCATTTGCCTGGTATTTTTTTTTTTTAAGCTGAAGGGCTGGGATTCTAGCTATGGTTGGCCAAGTGGGAGATCCTTAATTATTAGGTCATGGGGTTGACTTAAGGCAGATTTTTTTTTTTTGAAGAGGTTTTTGCTATAGGACGTGTGTGCTCACCAGAAAGACAGAAAGGGAGAAATCACCCCCCCCAGGGGGATGGCCACACCGCAATCCCTTCTCCTCCATTCTCCTCTCGGGATCTTGGGCACACACGCACATGCACGCGGTGTGACCTTACACCACTGGGTACGGGACTCGAACTGTGGTCAACTATATGGGAGTCCAGTGACATAGCCATTACGTCAACTGCTGGTCCCCAAGGCAGATTTCTTTACTACAGGATTTCTTGAAATCTTAGCATTATAAAATATTCAAGAGGAAAATGTGATGTGCAGTATTTTCCAAATCTACTTAATCAAGGACACTGCTCCCACACCCTCTTAAGGAACAAGAGTTGATTACTAGAGATAAAAAATGACATCTCTCATCACAATGCCATCATGACTCAGATACCATCAGTTAAAACACATGATGAGCTCATCACCTTCAGTTACTATTTGTTTTGAAAAAGCCACATTATGAAAGATCTAAACGAGATATGTAGGAGAGAGGTTTGAAGAGGCATTCTAGCATCAAAGCTGTCATGAGCCTTGAGTAAGGCAGATCTTAGCTCTGAAAACAACTCAGACTTGTCATTTATGTTCTGTAAACCGCATGCATAAGATGGTGCCTTTGTCTCAGGATTGTTTTGAGTACCTGTGGTGGCTCTGATATACAGTGTTTCTAGTACAACCTCAACAAATCTGCAAATAAATACAGTTCTCCAAAAAAAAAAAAAAATGTGATGGATCAGCTGGTGGCATGGTGGCTAAGACAGCTGCATCCCACATGGCCAACTGCATGGTTTGAGTCTCAGACCTGGTGGCTTCAGAAATGTGCCAGGTACATATGCATGTGTGCCTAAAATCCTGAGAGAAGAATGGAGGAAAAGTGATTATGAGTGGCCATATCTCCTGAGGCGGGGGCGGGGGGGGGTGATTTCTTACTCTCCTTCTCACTGTCTTAGTTTCTTTCTGGCAATCTTGCCAAAATCCAATGAAAGTAAGTATTTCAAGAAATGCAGAGTAGTCAGTTGTACTGAATGCTGTTGATCAGGTAAACAGGTGAGAACTTGAAATTTACCATTAGCTTTAGAGCTGTGGAGATCATCAATAGGAGCTATTTTGTGTAATTCTGGTGAAAAGTCCAAATAGACTGTGTGCAAGAATCAGTGAAAGAGAAGATGTAGAGACATCTTAGTGTGGTTTTGCTGTAAAGAGGAGAATAGAAGTTGGGTAATGGGGTTAAGGGAATTTCTTACTTACTTATTTATTGGAGAGGTTTTTGCCATAGGGGATGTGTGATCTCCAGAAAGACAGAGAGAGAGACAGAGAGACAGAAAGTGAAAAATCACCACTTAGAGGGGATGGCCATGCCGCAATCTCTTGTCCTCCATTCTCCTCTTGGGATCTTGGGCATGCATGCACATGTGCTCGGTGTGAGTTTAAGTCACTGGGTCTGGGACATAAACTGTGGTCAACTACATGGAAGTACGGCAACATAACCATTATGCCAACTGCTGGCCCCATGAATTTCTTGTTTATTTAAGATAGAAAATGTTGCTTCATGTCTGAATGCAGATGGGGCTGATGTAGCAGAGAAGGAAAATTTAATGCAAGAGCGAGGAGTCAAACAATAACTACAATAAAGTTCTTGACTGGGTGAGAGGCGACAGAAATTCAATGCACAATGGGTGGGGTTGATATTAGATACTGGCCCAGAGACATTTTGTATTTTGGTTGGGGGAGGGAGCATGAAATATCCCTCATTACAGTCACGACCTAAGACAAATTGGAAGACAAATTGGATTATCACAACATCTACTTTTCTCCTGTCTCTACGCATACCTCTGCCCTGCTGCAACCCATTTCTCACATTCTTCAGGAGTGAATATTTTAACTATGAAGTCAATTACCTGAAACACTGAGTGGTTTTCCATTTCTCTTATGTTAAAGAACAAATTCCTTAAGATGATTTCAATAATGCTTAGTAGGAATATTTTAAATGTTAAATGAAGGCTCAATATTTTCTCTTCACTCAAGTGTTCTTGGAAAAAAAAAAGAGGAGGGTGCTAATTTCTGTTTATTTTTATTTGTTGCCATTGAATAAGAAAGGCCCCTCTGTTTTCAAACCATATCTTCCAGTGTGACCCAGTTAATCCTTTAATAGCTAGCTTTCAACACCTTTGATCAGCTTCTTACTGTGATATAAAAGATTAGATCCTGTTCCTAAGACTAAATCGCCTGTGGAACATTTCCTTGGTGAAATGTTTAATATTGTGGTCAGTGGAGGAAGAATGAAATTCCTACAAATGCCTGCGTTATCCTAAGCGAAACGTATTTCTAATAACTGCAGAGCAAACCACTTTTAACCTAGTCTCTTCTATTCCTTATGGGCCATTCTTTTACTATATAAAAAAGAGCCTCTGACCTCCAAAATAATTGAAAGATTTCTTCAGAAAGTCTTGAGGAAATAACAAAATCCCTAGGCCATTGTTCAAATGTAGATTTGATGTTGGAGCTAGGTTGGGACCTGGTAAATTCTTTCTTCATTGCTAGTTACAGATAGGATGTTTGACTTGGTCTCCATAATATTGCAGTTGAAATTACAACAGGAAGATTTAAATGAAAATAACCTAATTCTCTTTCATTTGTAAATGAATTCCATGCCACAGTACATTTTCTTGGTAGTGATAAAGGGGGTGCCAAAATAAAGATATTCGAGTTATTGTAGGATAAAATAATGGCACAATATGAAGCATTTTCAACTTGGGTTATAGCAACTTTCACTCTATTGGAATCTCTGTACTATGTATTAACCGATTAATACTTAAAAAAATGAGTTCAAAATTAAGATCCATCCCGATACGGCTTTTACTGGAACTACTTTACTGGTTAATGTGAACAAAAGCAGATATGTTTGTCTAAATTCTATGAGACGGAGCATTAATCCTTGTGTTGTCTTTGGGGGGAAATCTAGTCCAACAATGAGGTTGGTATCAATCATTTATGATTTTGGAAGATATTTGATTGTTTTTATGTCACTGGTTTCACATGATAACTCAGAGTGAAAAAGGAGGAAAGTTCAAGGGAAAAAAAAAAAAACAAAAACAGGTTCCCTGGCTGGCATTGCACATATGAACAGAAAATATCTCTTTAGTAACTGGAAAAGAGTACAAGAATCAGAAAAAGAGCTTTTCAGTTGAACTTATGCAAGCCTTTAACCTTAAAGATGGAGGACACATGGCTAATTGCTAGAACGCCTGAACCCAGGTCTTCTGTTTCCTGGTCCATTATTCTGACTGAACTATTCTTACTTAAAAATCAGATGATTTACCGTTAAAAAAAAATCTAGACTTCTAACTTTTATAAAAGAAGGAGAAGAAAAGAGTGGAGGAGGATCAAAGGAAGGGAAAAAGAAAAGTGGAAAGGAGGATAAAACTCTGTCAATGGTGGCAACATGGATGAATGGAGAGGAAATAATGCTGAGGGAAATAAGCCAGACGCGTAAAGACAAATACTGTTTGTGGAAAGACAAATACTGTTTGTTCCCCTTGATTAGTGGATGCTAAAGCATTCAATTGCATAGAGGTGGAGATCAAAAAGGTAGAAGAGGATACCAGAACTGGGATGGGGAGGGAGGTGCCCTGGAGGTGGGTGCCTGTGGAGGAGCTTGGTTAACAGAGAGCAAAGAAACAAGACCAATTAGTTCCAGAGCACCATAGCCCATAATGACAGCTGGTGACAACTCCATGTACATTTCAAGGGAGGACACTGAGTGTTCACAAGACAAAGTAATAAAAAAAAAATGAATGTTTAAGATGGTGGATTATGTTTACTGCCTGATTTACTCATTATACATTGTATTCATGTACTGATAAACCATAGTCTACTCCATAAATACGTGTAAGTACTATATATTAATTTAAAAATAAAAAAGAAAAAAACTGGGTTGGCACTCTCATATAGCCACAGCGGGTAAAGTGTCAATACCCTTTCTCTCTCTCTATGGACAGATTTATCTTCTGTTCACTTTCTGGTTTTGTAACCCCAGAAACCTGATAAGGTGAAATGTCAGTCAGGTGAGCAGGCAACTTGTTCTGGTAAAAATGACCCAGGACTGGTACACTGCACCTGATACAAAGGATTGCAATGAAATATATACATCTGGTGAGAACTCCTGGGATTTTTCTGAGGGTGAGGACTCTTGTCACTAGGTTTGTCCCTCGTAGGGATTTTGGAAGCTATGATATAGAAATGTTACAAGAGAGCTTAGCTCCTACTGAAGACACGGACCTCCTAAGTCAGAAGGCTCCACTCTTAGCTGCATGAATTTTAATTCTTTGCTCTTGAGATTTCACTTGAGAAAACAGAATAGGGGATGAACAGCCCTTGGGATGGTGTTTAGATACCACCAGGGTCTTCCATTTAAGAGAAAGGCCTGACACTGCTCTCTTGGCATGCACTGTGTCCTGTCCTTACAAATCAAGTGCCGAGTGTGCCCCATGGTAATCAAATCAGATTGACTGGCAAGTAGAGCTTAAGAATGCCCTTTTGGGTGTATTGAAGCCACAATATGCTGCCCCCTTTTGATGACATATATTTTCTCTAGTTCACCAGAGTCTTCATCATTCCCTAGTATTTCACATCCAGCTTGCTACAATTCAATTGCGGTCCCTGAAAATTTCAAAGCCCTGTTCTAGATTCTGTGTAGGGTAAATTATTCCTACAGGAACCTGTCAACTAACCGGTCAAGAGAAACAATGCACCTCTTAATATTTATGAACTTTACAGAAACAATAATCACTTCCCAATGGGGTCCAACCTGTTCCAACCTGTTTCTGTTTTTAACATTTTATTTTTTTGTTTTTGTATTTTGTTATTTTTGAACAAAAGCCAAAACCTGCCATTCTGACCCAGTGGGCTTCCAATTTTGTCTTTCAACCCTTGTTTTTTTAAAACTTGCCTTTAAGATGAACAAATAATCTATCTAGAATCTTAAGGTAACTTTTGATTTGTTTCAGATAATTCTTTTTTAAACAATGAATTGGAAAATAGATCTTAACAGTATATTTAGCTCTCCTTTAATAAGGACAATTTCTTTACAGATTTAGAAAAAAAATATATTTTCCACATAATTGGACTCTATCTCCAAGGATTCAACATAACAATTAAAAAATAAATTTTGCTAATAAAAATTTAGGAGGTAGGTGTCAGTATGTGTGTCAGGATTATTATTATTTTTTAAAACTGGTTATCGGCTGTCATCAAGTTAGAGGAAGGAGGCCATTAGCATGACATTCATCATTCTGTATTTCCAGGAACTTCATTTGAGAGAACAATCTACCTGCTTTCGTTTTTATGAACCCCCTATGAGTTACACATGCCAGATGTCTTTTCTCTGGCTGTCTCTCTGATGACAGGCTTAGTGGCACATAAAAGGAAAAGCCGTCGGTGTGTGGAAGGAAACTCACGGATTACGGTGGGACAGTCCATTATTAATGGAGAAAGTCATAGGGTAGTTAATGCACGGGATGTCAGACTTTCCAACTCTCATACAGTCCCCTTGGGAAATGGTGCTGACAGATGTGTTGAAGGCAGAACTGCAAGCAGAGCAGATAGTCAGCAGGGGATCATTAGTCTGCCTCAAGAACTGGAGCTCCTTGGTGATTAAGAGGTAACAGCTTACAAGAGCCATGCATAAATTACACATCCCAGGGTCAACACCCAAAATGCTTCTTAATTCTTTTTTTTTTTTTTTTTAAACAAGGCAAGAGTCTGAATGGCAAATATATTCTACCAGTCTGTCAACAGGAGCTCTAAACACTTTTAATATTTCTCGTATCCATGATCTATAAAAGCAAACTTCAATTAATTTATCCTAGAATGTTTCCCAGCTTCTGATGGGATAGGAATATGATAGACTACATGCAAATGGGTGACCAGAAGAGCTCTTTCACTTACTCCTAACTTAAGTAAAGATACTTGTAAACAGCAGAGATGAGAGTTTCAGAGAAAATGAGAGGGAAAATGAGAAATCAACCCCTGGGGGGATAGCCATGCTGCAATACCTTGTCATTTTTCTCTCAGGATTTTGGGCACTGATGCACACATGCCCGGAGTGATTTTTAAGTCACTGGGTCCGGGACTTGAACTGAGGTTGGCCATGTGGGAGTCCAGCGATGTAACTACTACACCATCTGCTTGTCCCAAGATGAGTTTTAAAGGTAGGATTATGGGGTCGTTCCTGTGGACTAGGGGTTAAAAGAGCTGGATTGACTAAGGTTGGTATCCTGGCCCCTGGAGCTTAAAAATCATTCTGGGTGCATATGCGTGCATACTCAAAAGCCCAATGGGATGGAGAAATGGAGAAATGAAAAAGTGGAGAAGAGACTATGGAGTGATCATGCCCTATTAGGGGGTGCTTTCTCCCTCTCCTTCTGTGTCTCTTTGTCTTTGAGATCACATATACCTTCTCACAAGAAGAAAAACAAAAAACAAAACAAAAAAAACTACAGCTAGAATGATGGAGGATTAATTTCAGTTTTTCCCAGTTCTGAATTTTAATGGGCTATTCATTCTCATTTTGAAAATTTCCAAAGCCACATGAAAGATTATGTAGTTTAAACTTTATGGACCTACTCCGATTTTTAAATCAGAGAGGTGACATGTGATGCTTAACAGTAGAGCATCTTCTATGCAGAATCATCTGAGTTCACGGAAAATAGAATTAAGGTACAAGTTTATTTCGGGGTAAAAAAGTTTTGAAATCTATGCATAGCTTTTTTTTTTTTTTGTGACAGGTTTTTGCTATAGGGCGCGTGTGCTCACTAGACAGACAGAGAGGGACAGAGAGACAGAAAGCGAGAAATCACCCCCCAGGGGGGATGGCCACGCCGCAATCCCTCTCCTCTATTCTCCTCTCGGGATCTTGGGCACGCAGCCACACGCACCCGGCATGAGTTTAAGCTACCGGGTCCGGGACTCGAACCGTGGTCGACATAGCCATTACGCTAACTGCTGGTCTCTGCATAGCTGTTTTTATAATATGTGTTTGCCATGAGCTATTTGAAGACCTCTCATATGTGGTTTCTTGGGTGACGCAGCTCGTGGTCAGAAAACTGACCATACAGCACTGTCTGTCTTAACTCTTAACACGCTTAGCCCTGAGTCTCTGCATTGAATTCACAGTTGATTTTTAATGGTTTATGAGCTATCTGGAATGCAAGTACATGGTAAAATAACTTAAGTTAATTACATTTTTGCTGTTAAAGATTGCTGCTGGGTACAGGGGATTCTGTTGAAAATAAAAGGAAACAGTGTACCAGTGGAAAGCAAATGTGGTATTGTATTTGCTACAAGGTTAAATGGATGCATTTCACATTACAGCCACTTACAGGCTTTGGACCACTGACTCCCCTTCCTCTCTTTGTTTCACTAGCTGGTTTTTAGTGACAAACACAACGTTTCCCCAGTTGAGATAAGTATGGAAATGAAAATAGAAGCTATGTCAACTTGAATTTAAAGTTTCCTAACCTGAAAATGAACTAGTCCTCTTAGCATAATGCACTCCCCCGCAAGCAATTTTCTTAACTAGGCTACAGTGCCATTTGGGAATGGCGGTGTTTATATGTATATATATATTTTTCATTCCCTGCAGAAAGTCAAGTCGTCTGAGCATTGCTGAGTGCAGATTTAATGCACATCACTGCACACTTGCCCCAGTAACACGGTGAGGGCCTGCCCCTGGAGATTCTGCATAGTTGCAGGCAAGAGCAAAGCGGATTACTGCCAATCCAGGCATTTTTAGTGATACCCATCTCTCAAGGCAGGGTAGCAAGGACTATTTTAGCTTGAGTATCCAGAGTGATTTTTAAATGAAAAAAAATAAGCAAGAGAAGTGCTATCTGGTTTGCAGGAGACCAATGTGTGCATGCACTGTGCAAACTCTTCCTCATAACACAAACGTATTCTTCTCCCAAAGGGTAGCACAAAAATGCTTTTTGGGAAAAAGAGGTAATTAACAATAGAGAACTATATAAAATCTGACCTAGAAACAACCATGGAGATTGCTAACTCCAACCATATTTTTCTATTTTAAAATTTTTGTTGTGGGAATTCTTTAACATACAAATAGTGAAGATAGAAACCACAGTATAATTAACCATCATCATCTAGCTTCAACAGTTACAAACATTGTTCCATCCTTATTTATTTCTCTGCCCTCCTGTAGGTATGCTGTTGGCTATCATTTAGCAGGTCACAGGAATATATTTTTACTTTTGTGTTTTTACTTTCTTTTCAAATGTTTGTTTTGGTATTTTTAATCTAGGATATAGGTAGGATTTGAACAAATACATTGTCTGGGATGTATTTCAAGCTACCGGGTCTGGTACTGGAACCATATGGCTGGCTATGTGGGATCAGGCAGTCTTAGCAACCAGGGCATGGAGCCAGAGCTTGAAACTTCTTAAAGTTTATTTTGTTTCTTTCATGAGAGAGAGAAGCATCCTTAAAAGGATCTTATCACACTGTCATCCTCTCCACTGCCAGGCTTTCCAGACCACCAGGGTTCCCCGCACGCATATAAGTGCCTGGCATGTTTGTTTCAGGTTGACGCAGGATATAAACCCTGGTCTTCATGTGGCTCCAGCATTGCAGAGCAGTCGTATGACAGCCTGTACCACCACAGCTGGGTCATACTGTCATGAAACTTTTACTTCTTTTTATACATGTATCTTAAAATGGCTATTCTTGAATTGTTGAGGAATGTCATATTTACTTAAACAATTTCTACAGGTTTTGTTTTCCCATCTATAAAATGGGAATATACAACACCCACAATGTAAAACTGTTGTAAGGGTTAAACAAGTTAATGTATGTAATGTAATTAAAACACTGCCTGACATGTATCACCTATTGTATTATTAAGTGTTACTAACATTCACAAGTGAGATTGCTTCCACTTTTGCTGTCTGGAAGGTTCTGGAGCCAGGAATATTTTCATTTCCTAAAAGTTTGTCTTGTCTTTTTCATCCTATGTTCTGACACGAATTATTTGGCAAGAGAATTACCTTTAAAGTTTAAAAGATTTTCATTATAAAATACATAGCCCAGGACCAGTTGGTACGGTGGTTAGAGTGCTGGATTCCCACATGGTCAACTGCGGTTTGAGTCCCATACCTGATGGTTTGCTTTCTCACTGTCCCTCTTTCTCTCTCTTTCTCTGATGAGCACTTGTGCCCTATAGCACATTAAAAAATAAGAATAATAATAAATAAAATTAAATAAATAATTAAAGAACTAATAGCCCAGAGCAGTTGTAGAAAGTAATCTTTAACAATTTTCAATTCCTTTCATAATAATTGATCTACTCAGATTTTCTGTATTTTCTAAGTCTATGTTGGTATTTATAAAAGAAAAAATGAACCCCCCAAAAGTATTTACTGAAATTCTCAGTGGATTGTTCATTTCATCCAGATGTTCAAGTAATCAGAGAATTATAGTTTTCTTTTGACTTTAAGTTTTATGAAAAATGGTAAGCTTTTTAAATTGCTAATTTTATGTACTTGAATTTCTCTTGAGTTCTTGATTAAATTTAGAGAAATATGTTATATATGTATTTTTTTTCTCTCAAAGTTCCTCTTGGTTTTCTCGTGTGTACTCTGTTCTATTTTCTAATCCACTAATTTTGATTTTGGTTTTCCTTCCTTCCATTTCCCTTAGGTTTGTGTTCTACTCCTTCTTAATGGCATGAGGCGAATACTTAAGTTATTTTATTTTTATTTCTAGCATTCCTTGAATGATAACAAATTTAAGATTATTAATTTGCTTCAGAGTATACTTTTTTAATTGATAGAGGGTGTCTGTGCTTGCCAGAAAGAGAGAGAGACAGAGAGAGCAAGAGGGAGAAAGCACTCCCCAGTGGGTATGGTCACACTATGATCCTCTCTCCTCCATTTCTCCATCCTGTTGGGATTTGGGGCTAATATGCACATGCATCTAATGTATTTTTTTAAGTTGTCAGGTT
Source organism: Tupaia belangeri chinensis (assembly GCF_000334495.1). NCBI lineage: Eukaryota > Metazoa > Chordata > Mammalia > Scandentia > Tupaiidae > Tupaia > Tupaia belangeri. Next base: position 25,394 of record NW_006203579.1, read on the forward strand.
GCAAACTACAGTCAACCATGTGGGTGACCCCAGTTAAGGGATTCAACTCCCTTAACCACTAGGCCATGGGGCTGCCCTAACAATATACTTTTCTTTTTAAAACATTATTTATTTTATTTATTAATTATTATTATCATTTCTCAATTCACCAGAGAAGGAGCGGAAAAGTGAGAAAGTAAGTCATCAGATCTGGGACCCAAACTGCAATCGACTATGTGGGAGTCTAGCTTTTCTTTAAAAATTTTTTTTAAATTTTACTTATTAATTATTATTATAATTTCTCAATTCACCAGAGAAGGAGAGGAAAAGTGAGAAAGTAAACCATTAGGTCCGGGACCCAAACTGCACTTGACTATGTGGGAGTCTAGCACTTGAACCATCACACGGCCTGCTGGCACCCCTCAGTATACTTGTAATAACTTCTGTAAGTGTGGATATATTTGTTCTCATTTATTTCACTTTTGAAATATATGTAAGCATGATTTTTATTCATTCTCTGCCCTAGTATGTATTAGAAACAGGTTGACTTAAAAAAAATTTGGGGGGTTATATAAAACTGATGTATAACTAATTTGTTATTTAATTGCATTGTGGCAGAAAATAAGACCTGATCTCTATTTAAAACATTTTGGCTTAATATGCAGCCAATGAAAAGAATGATAGAAATGTTTGAAAAGAAAGTACATAAGTATATATGCCTACATTTTAAAAGGTCATTCTTATTATTACATTATTCAAATTTTTTATATTTTTATTTACTTTTACTATCAAGTTAAATTTTTTTAAATATGCTTTAGTAATTTCTCTTTGTATTTCCAAATTTTTAGTTTTACATATTTTGACCCTATATTTTATGCTGTTGAAATAGTATCAATGGAATGTCTTCTTTGTGGTGTGTATATTTTAATAATGAAAAATTTCTTCCATTCAATCTATTGTTTTTGCACTTGGATAACACTTTGTCTAAGACTAATAATTCTACTTATCTCTGTTGTTGTTTTTAATTTGCTATAGGGTGCATACACTCCACAGAGAGACAAAGAGAGAGAAGGAATGTGATCAAGCACCTCCAGGGAGGAGAGCCACGCTGCAATCCCTTCTCCATTTTCCTGTGGTGATTTTGGTCATGCACACACATGCACGTGCACACGCATGTGCACGTGCACACACACACACACACACATACACACACACTGCTGGCATTTTTCATGCTTCTGGGTTCAGAGCTCTAACTACACAGTCAGTCATGTGATATCCAGCCACTTTATACAGTTTTGTATTCCCCAGCCACTTTACCAGCCACACCATTGACTGGCTTCTCTTTTTGCTTTTAAAATCTATTTCTTTTTATAAATCTGCTATAGGGTGTATGTGCTCATTGGAAGGGGGGGGAGAGAGAGAGAGAGAGAGATCTTCCCAGAGAGGGGCACCACACCAAAATCCCTTTGCCTCCTTTCTCTCTCCTCTTGGGATTTTGGGCGTACACACACACCTGGTATGCTTTTCAAGCCTCCAGGTCTGGGACTCCAACCTCACAGCTGGCCCTGTGTAATCCAGCCACCTTAACCACCATGCCATTGCTAGCCTAAATTTATTTTTTTAATAGAATAAATATTTTATGCCACAATATTTTCATTAGGTCAAATAGGTTTTTAACTTAATGCAAGACACTTATCTTTCATTTTTACTGTTTTTGCCATAGGGCACATGTGCTTACGAGAGAGACAGAGTCAGAGAGACAGTGAAAGGGAAAGTGAGAAATCATCCCCCAGGAGGGATGGTCATATCACAATCCCTTCTCCTCTATTCTCTTCCTGGGCATGCATAAATGCACACATGCCCTGAGTGATTTTCAAGCTGCCAGGTCCAGGACTTGAACCATAGTCCATCATATGGGACTCCAGCACCTTAGTCACCATGCCACCTTCTAGCCTTGAGGCGCTTATGTTTTCTCCATATTTTGTCAAAGCTATGTACGCTAACATCTGTCATTTTTCTGTATATTTTTTTCATCTTCCCTTTTTGTCTCATCTTTTTATTGGGCTCTCATTAAATAGATTACAACTATTCTGATTTGACTGTCTCTAGCAATTTGGAAAGTGCACACCCCATTTTTACTTCTACCTTGATATGTACTTTCTTTAATTATTAAAATTTAAAAAACCCATAATAACTTTGTAGTCCTTCCTAAAGGTTAAATCACAGAATATTCTTTTACTATTGAAAGGATGATGAACTGAAACAAAATGGCAAGCATATAATGCTATTAAATAATAAAATAGGATACGTATAGCTCATACATTTTTTATCAATTGTATTGATTACATGTAGATTGAAAATTTATTCCCTTATTTTTATATTTAGGAAGATTTCTGATAATTATATTTCCATCTTGCATTGTTTACAAAAACTTATTTAGCTAGTCATGCTTGTCACTAATTCAATTTTCTACAATGTTCAATTTTCTACAATGGCTCTTTATTGAGCATGCATTGCAGATTTTAATTCTTTCATTTGTAATCTTCATCAGTTTTCTTCAAACCTCAATGTGTATAGAAATAGCTCTCTTTTTACATTAGTACCTGCTTCACAGAATCTGTGTTTTTTTTGTATTTGACTGAATGCACAGTGGAAATGCACTCTTAAATTTTCTTATATTTATACATGCATTTTTGTTTTGTTTTGTTTTTCATTTATAGGCAATATCTGACATCACCCTCACCCACTTGTCCCTTTTATCACCGAGTATTTTCTCTTGTTTTCAAAGAATTATTTTATTTATTTATTTATTTATTTATTTATT
>NW_006203579.1:29023-42963 GCF_000334495.1 Tupaia belangeri chinensis
TTTATTTATTTATTTATTTATATTTGACCAGAGAGGGACAGAAAGACAAAGTGAGAGAGAAAGTGAGAAAGCAAGCTGCCAGATCTGGGACTTGAACCTTGGCTGGCCATATGGAGTCCAGCACCCTTAACCACCATGCCACCTACTGGCCCTTACACTGAGTATTTTTTTTTCAGCCACCGTAGAGTAGATTTTTAAATGTAACTTATGGACATTAGTTATGATTTTAAGCAGGTGTCGGGTTCACCAACCAAAAATAGATGCATCTATTTACTTCTTTAAATGGACTGCCTGGGCTTCCAGAATCCCCCTTCTTAGATCTTAAATTCAAGGCAGTTTGATGGTTACTTTCTGTTGCTAAACTATTGATGACTGACTATCATTGATTTAGTAAGTTTTGAGGAACCAAGAGAGAAAATTCTATAGCTTCAGTTAGTTACCACTTTCAAAGTAAACTGATAACACCTTTCCCCGATGTCTATACCCAATTTGCCATGGTAGACTTCTGTGACAACCACCTCACTCCAGACTTACATATTATTATTCTGTCTATAATACTCCTTTCCTTCTACTCTTTCATCTTTCAGATTGAAGCTCCAAAACTATAATACTTCTTTAAGGAAGCTTTTTCTAACTCTCTAGTCTGTATCATGTCCTATTTTATTGATAGAAGGTCATTGAACTCTGTTTCTCCTTCCCTCACTGTATCTCACAGACAAGAACACACATCTCAGTGAGATTATCTGATTACTTCCTTATCCCCCAGCAGACCTGGTGGCGTAGCGGGAGGGACTACATTCATTTGGTTCACTCCTGTATCTGCCAGGTTTACTACAAGGCCTTATATCCAGTAGGTTCTCTTCAACTCCCATGTTTTTACTCTTAAAGAGCAATCTATTCTCTTTATCTGTGAAGTCCTAATTTATATACTCTGTTATAACTCAAACATAAACCTCAGTCATCACAATAATTTTCACTGAAGTAAACTGGAGCTCTACATTGAGAAGTACTGGCTTGCAGTTATAGTAGGAAAATTTGCAAGGTAGCAAGACACAGAAAAGAAGATATAGAAATGTCTTTCCTATAGTTAGGAATTGATTTCAGAGGTATGTCATACCCCCCTCATTTGACAGTAAATGGAAACCACAAAAGGAATAAATATGATATTTAAGTCAGATACTTTTTGTTTAAAGTCCTGTTTATCTTTTTTAAAGGCAAACCCTGGTTTGGATGAAATGGTAAGAGCTAGGCTTCGAACTTCTTTATCTGGGGTACCCTGGCATTTTTCAGGTGTTCTCTAGTGTATGTGCTGGTTTGAGGGAATGAGAAAGTGTGCAAATTCCAAATTACTTCATAAAGTAGAGATTATTTGGATATTTCTGAACTGCTACATTATCAACTGCAACTATCTTTCTAGCTGTGCCTGTCACATGGATTTATGAGTTCCTGTGGAGTGTTGTTATAACACAATTCCTTTCCAGGGGTTAATTTTGACAATGAAGATTGTGATAATGTGTTAACCTGTGATTAGCTGATGTGAGAAAAACAAGGTGTGTTACAACTAGAGATAGGAAGAGCTTTCATGACTTGGTGCAAAATGGTTCCCAGTTTTGTTAGCAGCCAGCATCTAGCCAAGATGTCGTGAACATTTTCCAATCAGCCTCTGCATTAAAGACTTGACATTTCTTTTGGTTCATATTGCAGGCAAAGTAGGTCTCTCTGTAAAACTATTATACTTCATTTGGAAGCTTGTACCTATTCACTATATCCACAAATGTCAAAATCATCAGTGAATATGGTGAAGTCAAATAAGCTTGAGTAATCAAGTTTACTATCCACATTGTTTGTCCTTGATGAAGATATAGCCACTTCATTAAATAATTTCCTTTTAAATCAGTATTTGATATTATACAGAATCAGAAGATTTAATCCTATTCTTAGACAAAGACACAGTCTATTCACTTGCCCAAATGTGTAGTTTTTTCTTGTCTTAGATTTGGCCTACTCCGGATATTTTCTTCCTAAATGCCTGAAAACTAAACTGAGCGAATTAAAAAAAATATCAGAATAATGGTCAACTTGTTATTGGTGCCTAAGACTCCCAGGATCAAGACCACTGATAGTGGTCAATATTTCATTTCTGAGTTTTCAATTTCTGTACTCCTAAGCAGAGTATATTTCCAAATTTCCAAGACTCAGGCAGCCCTTCCTCATTCCAGGTTACTGCACCATTATCCTGCTTAATTCAATGTGACATCATGATACACTGACCTGACAAAATACCAGTTCATTGCTGAAAATCCAAAGAACCACTCACTTCTTTTGTTTTACTTTTCTTTCTTTCTTTCTTGTTTAACCTAACTGAGCAGACAAGATTCATAGGGGATATTTCCAGCAGTCATTCAAACAAGAATGGTTGTCGTGCATCCTGCAGTGATTTTCCACTGGATTATTTATGAAATGCTTAGCCAGGTTTGTGTTGCTGAAAGTTCAGTGTTGATCATTTGTTCTGTTCTGGCTGGTACATCTCTTGTAGCACTCTACTAGATGTGTAATGTGGTTTTCACATCTCCAGACTCTTCATGTCCCAACTAGCACCTGCGTTCCAACATGATATCATACTTCATTGCTTTCTGGGACAGGACCACTCGAAAAAAAAGTTCTTGTGCAGTCGGGCTTTGTTGAATGATCACAGTCTTCAGATCAGCTTTATGGATCAAATCTCAGTTTTCAAATGGCATTTCTTTTTGATACTAATGTGTTTGGCCCTTACATTGATCAATGGGCCTCCAGTTCTAAGGATCAAACCTGTAGATAATCTCTTTGATTTTTTTTTTTTTTTGGATATTTAAGAAGAAAATAGGTCATTCCCAATTGGAACTTAAATCTATCTATCTACAAATACACTTGTATAGACCCTACCATTAAAGCAGTTGAAGAATAATTGTCAAGAATCTGCATAATTGGGGCCAGCCTTAATGAATTAAAATCTGTGAGTTTTGCCTAATAAAGTACATGGAAATATTTCCACAAAAGCAAAGGAGGAAAAGAATATGTAGAAAAATAATTTCTTATAATTTATTTCTGTGATTATCCTAAACTAAATGAATCTCTTTAGGCTACTAAACAAAAATATATTTAATTAATTGCTATTTATTAACTAGCTGAATGAATCTAAGTGCTACAGTCTGGGACTTGCTATAGCTACAAAAGCAGCTTAAACATCTCTCTTGCTAGAGCTAAAAGAAGAATTAAGGTAGAAAGTATACAGCTACCACTCTTGAGAACTCTTCTTAGAAACTAGACCGTCAATTTCCTACACAGGTTAATTTAAGAAATTGGGGGGCTCAGGTATATAAAGTCTAGAATTATTCTATGACCAGGGTATGTTTGTTACTTACATAAACTCACTTTTTTCCTTTTCAAAAGTGTATAGTAGCTGTTGACATCCAGGCATTCAAAAGTATAGTCATGAAACATTCAAGTTGTTTGAAAAAGAGTTGACAGGAAAATTCAAAGGCAAAAAGTATGTCAGCAGCATCACAGAATACACTTACCCAATTTTAGAGATAACTGACATCAGAAGTATTCACCTCACTTCATCTTGTCATCTCTGGTAAGGGAGAAGCAAGTCACTCTTGCCAACATGCCAGGCCCCAATTTCTCCTTTTTGCTTCCTTTGCTGCTGATTCTTTCTTTGAGCTAAATGATCCCTTGGCTAAGAGCAATTGAGCCTGTACGTGATGTGGATGGACAAATCCTCCCAGAGGCTTGTCCTCTTGGACATGAAACACTCCACCATGCCATTTGCGTCATAGTTTCTAACAAGTTATCCCAGATCCGTGTGGCTCCTTTTTTTTCCTGCTCAATGAGTGAAAGAGGACACCTAATGAATGTAGAAAAGTATCTCCTTGCAAACTCTTCCATGCTATTCTATGCTGATTAAATCAGTAATGTGCAGTAACCTCCTCTAATTGACTAAGAAGAGAAAAAAGGGAGGAATTGACTGATTACATTTCAGATAAGAGTCCAAGTTCATATCTTTCAAAAGACCGAGGCAGAGTCAAGGAGCAGCAAATGAGACTGCCTTAAGAATATTTAATACAGAATTGTAAAAAGATAGCTGGCAGTCTATGATGTTGATTGACCTATCACTGACTACATGTTGGCCTTTCTTTGCTGAATTGGGGTAAATGTATACACAGGACATGTATAAAGTTCCTCAGCTAAGAAATGGAAATCAGAATGCATGTTCCATCGAAATGATAAGAGGTGGTTTAACCCAAATTTGACTGACCTCAAACTTTCTTGAAGAATATACAGTAATAATAGTTCAGCGCCTTCCCTAAACAACATTGTAAACATTATTTCTTAGGGTTCTAAGTACGTATAATAAGAACCCACTGTTTGGTCTACTCATGGAATCTCTTCTGAATCACTGATCTCTAACAGGGTCAATCTTAAAGTATTGACACCTGTGGTTTTTAAATTATTTGCAGGAAGCAAGGCGTCTCTCAGGGAAGTCACTTAAGAGACATGAAATGGGTGTCAAAGGGCAGCTACATCAGTGGTGTTTCAAGCAACAAAGACTCAGGATCCCAAGACTTCTATTTATTGCTTGTTATTTAAGTGTTTATGTTATGGTTTGGGTAATGGTTTGTCCCCCAAAGTTTAATGTTTTGGAATTTAGCATCAGGACCTAGTGGGTGGTAATTGGAGCATGATGATTATATCAATAAACACATTCTCATGACAGATTCAGATGGACTGATGAGACCTAGCTCTCCTGAGAAGGGTTTACTTCTCAGGAGAACTGGTTGTTAGAAAAGAGAGATGTCCACAGCTTCCTCCCTCTCTGTATGTGCCCAACATCCCTAATGGTTCTGTCAGTCATGCTGCAAGACTATGCCTTTGGATTTTTCAGGCACCAGAACTGTGACTTTTGTAAATAAATCTCCATTTTCTTAAATTTACAGTTTCAGGAATTTCTGCTAGCAATGGAAATATGGACTAACAGTTTTTGAAACTAAAACTATGTGAAGAGTCTTCAGAAAATGCATGGAAAATGCATGTTATAAAAAAAATCTGTGCATGGATTCCAAAATTTTTTTGTGGGGAACACCAAAATAAACTCATATTTTCATCCCATTTTTCAATTAACTTCTGCAGTCTTCTCATATTGGGGTATACCTTCCCTTATCCCACACATACACATGAAATGAGATGACAAAGGTAGAATGAGGGGTATTCCTTTCTTCCTATAAGCATATTAACCATGCTCCCACTATGACCAGAAAAGGAAGTCTACATTTAGCATGCTGCTCTTCTGCCTTTTCATGACAATTCAGTGACTGTTAATTTCAGAACCATACACAAATCACATATTGTGCTTTTTTTTCAAATCACCGTATAAATCAAAGACAACAGTCTCTAAAATTCAAACCCTCAATGTTATTTCAGCAATATTTAAAAAGTCTTAGCTCCTTCTAAGTCTATTTAATGCCTGTTTCTTTTGAGGAAATGAAATGGAGTCCAGACACATCCTTTACACGCTAAGTTGAAAATGTGAATAGGAAGAATTATACAGACTTGACCTGTGAGAAGACTACTGGTAGAATTTACTTCAACTGCCATTTTAAATCTTTAAGAGCAATGTTTAAATGTAAGAAGAATGGCTGAAGCATCATTTTAATACAGCCACAATGCCAGAGCATGACAAGTTTATATTAATAATAAATGTAAATCCCACATGGATCTCTTGGGAAATATATCACAAGAATATTTGCCTACTTAAAATTTTGTTACATGAATGTAAATCAAGAATCATGTATCTCCATAGAAAATTTTCTGATTTAAATTTGATTTCATGCTAAATAAATGAAAATAATCAAACTAAGCCAAGTTAATAAAATCAGGAATCTTTGGAAGTTTCAGTGGTGCAAATTGCTGTCATATTTATTATGGGCTTTTAAAATATTCATAACACATTTGAAAGGTTTATAGGACAAAGATGGATTTCATTTAGCTGACCTAATACTATATGAGAATTTGAGAGATAGCTGGGAACCAAGATACGGGAAGGGAGAGAGTCTAAAAGTCAGTGAGAGAAAGTAGAGGGAATCAGCTGGAAGTGGAGGAGCTGTTTCCTGAGGTAAGTGGCCAATTATCCAAACACAGAGTAATGAACCTAAGACCCAACCAGGCTGATGTTAATATCCAAGAGGGTTTGATATGGTGAGAGGGGCCAGTGCCTGGACTTCCTAGATATCAGCAATACTTGGACTTCAAAGGACAGTGTATTGTGGTGTAAGCTTTGGAGTGGGGTTAAATGGGATCTGGTGCACCGTTAGGTGAGCTATGAAGACAAGCCCTAAGCTGAGTGTCCGAGCTACTATAAAATGGGCTGGCATTTGGAACAAATAAGACACCTGAAAATCTAAAGTTAGATAAAGCTAGTGAACGTGGGAGCAGGCTTGGGGAAGGGGATGGGAATAAGACTTGAAGTGGGGAGTTATGCAGAGCTGGCAGCTTGATTAGAATGTGGTTGTCTTGAAGATTATTCTGGGTCTAGAGGATGCTAAATTTCAGCACAGTAAGATTAGTCCTGGCTCAGTGACTTGTCAGCATAGTTTGCACTAAGTAAGAAACTGGGTGAGTCTGATCCTGAAGGTGACATCTTGATGCTGGAAGCTGAAGTGTAGGAAGATAGAAAGAGAAGTCAGATAAAGAAACAGGGTTCAGAGAAGTTACATAATTGGCTCAAGACCACATAGTAAGTTAATAGGAGAGCTAGGACTGGAATGTGGGTGTCCTACTTTCACGCTTTTACCTCTGCCCTTCAGAAAATACAAAATGATCCAGATGAAATAACTATGCTATGGAAGGCATGACTGATTCTTTTAGGCCTCTCATTATAATCTATATGAATATGTCTAGAGCAAATACAATTTATTGACCCCTGGAGAGGCTTGCAAATAGATCAGGGACAAGACCTACCTGATTTTGTAATGCAGGGACACAAGTTTTCCACCCTGGCCGTTATTATTAATAGAACCACCTGGGGTACTTTTAAAACTATCAGTTATACTAGAAGAATTTTGTCATCAAGAAATCCAGATTTCATTGATCTGGGGTGGGGCTCAAAAACCACTGGCATAGACAGTACAATACATGTTCCCACTGTTCTCTATTATCTGCAAAAAGGGGGGGGGCAGGCATTCCAGGCAACAAGAACGCTTATCCCTGCTATTGATTAGGCTGTGCCCTGGCATAATCACTTGGCTTTGATTTCCTTATCTATGGAACACATGTCCTTACTTCTTACAGGATTACTGCGAGAATCAAAAGACAATACAATGTAAACTAAAGCATTACCAATGCCATAAAGAACTCTGTTATATGGTCCCTGGGTCTGATGCTACGTGAATGGTTTCCGACTTATATTCTGTGTAAAAGCATCTACTGATGAGAATTCTAGCTGTTTTCTCTAAAATCCATAATGATGAAAATATTTTCCAAATTATGTGTCTGTCCGTCTTTCTTTCTTTCTTTCTTTCTTTCTTTCTTTCTTTCTTTCTTTCTTTCTTTCTTTCTTTCTTTCTTTCTTTCTTCCTTCCTTTCTTTCTTTCTTTTTTGTACTTGAGGAAGCCATATTTTAGTAATAATAATAATGATGATGATGTGGTAAGAGCTGGCCAAAAAGTGAATTATTGGGTTGTTGAGAAAGGCATGACACATTTTTCCATAGAAAAATATTTCAAAGCTTTCCCCACAACTTAATGTTTCTGATTATGAATACTTAAGGAAAGCCTGCCTCTTCTTCATTGCTCATTTCCCTTATGCAGAACCACAAAAACATCTGAAGTCAAAGGCAAAGCCTGAGGTGATTATTTATTATTTCACATTCTTTAGAACATAGATTTGACATGGAGAACACTGAACCCTTCTCATAGGTGAATGGACATCGAAGTACTCCCCCTCAATAGTGCTGAACCTGGGTTGCTTTTGTAGAAGGGGATTAAAAGGAGTAGGTATTTAATCTGGTGCTGACTCAGGGCAACTCAAGTTTCACAGAACAATTTTTTTGAGGATCCCATCCCAGATTTATAGAGTCATTTCTTGAAGAAGGCTGGGCACCTGTGAGTCTAATGGGTTGCCCCATTCTCAAACTGTCCAGCAAACAGAGGTGGGGTCTGTGGGGATCAAAGATATAGCTCAGGGATTCTCCAACAATTATTTGGAAATCTTATTAAAATGCAAGTTCTGGGGCCAGTAGGTGGTATGGTAATTAAGTCACTGGACTCCCACATAGCCGACTACAATTCGAGTCCCAGACCTAGCAGCTTGCTTTCTCATCTTCCCTTTCTTCCTTTGTCTCTCTCTGGTCAAAATTTAAAAATAATAATAGATCAAATAAATAATTCTAAAAAACCAAAAGTGAAAAATAACATTTAACTTCAGATTCAGGAGACCTTGGCTGGGGCCAGAGATTCCATCTCCTTAATACGTTCCTGGGTGAAGCCGATGTTGCCTGGCCATGGACCACCCTTTGAGTAGTGAGGATCTTGGTGACATAGAAAAGGAAAGTATAATCAAAAACATCTCTTGATGAACAGTTGGTGAGGATTTCACTGACGAATAACCTGGCAAATTTAGTACACTGGAAGGAAGAATCTCAACATATACCTCTATTCCTATTTAATAAGAGCTTGGTTAAAGGCCATAAATTCCTGGTGCCAGGTGACTCTGGGGTTGACAAAAAGCAACACAAATATTCCCTATTTCAATAATCTCCATTTTTTTCTTTTTTGGAGAGGTTTCTGCTATAGGGCGCGTGTGCTCGCCAGAAAGAGAGAGACAGAGAGACAGAAAGCAAGAAATCACCCCCCAGGAGGAATGGCCACGCCGCAATTGCTTCTCCTCCATTCTCCTCTTGGAATTTTGGGCACGCACGCACACACACGCCCAGTGTGAGTTTAAGCCACGGGAACCGGGACTCAAACTGCGATCGGCTACATGGGAGTTCAGCGATATAGCCATTATGCTAACTGCTGGTTCCAATAATCTCCATTTTTAATTTGAAAGAACTACTCAGGACAACCATTAGGGTCCATCAGAGAAATTTCTATTTTTTGGTGTTTGTGTCAACACAACAACAGCACATCAGGATTCGTATATATATATAAACAAAGAGATGACAGAGGTCCTACAGATAGTGATTGGTAGAGCATTGGAAATACCTGCTGATTGAAACGCTTTTCAAAATAGATTAATTGCTGCTCATTTCTGGGTTGCCCTACGAAGGTCTGACACGGCACAGCTTTTCAAACAGGACACGCAGCATCCCTTACAATAGATTTCATGCCATTACTCAGCACCCCACTGATATAATAAAAGGCTGACTCATTTCCTTTGCTCTGCATGATCTGCTACAATTGAAACTGGGATACCATATGCCGGGTCTAAAATGCTCAGTATGTCCAGCAGCTCATGGTGATTCTGCCAGCTTTTAGGTGCTGCACAGTCTGGAAAAGCAATCAGAGAGTTGATGCTTTATAGTAAGCATTGGAGGCTTTTAAGTAATTGAGGGGATTTCATCAGATAATCATTAACTCCATTGCCCCAAACTGATGGATGTCTGAGAGGCTCGCTTACAACCTTGAAGATCCTCTTTGTTGATTTCTAAAAAATGTCCTTGTTGCATCTGCCTGGCCCACAGTGTGACGTGCACGTGGTTTCCAATAGAGCCCATAATGAGAATATTTATTTCCTTGTCTTTCACCATCAAGATTGTCAGGAATGTCAGTGCAGCTCAAGGAACTGGATTTCAGAGCTGCTGACTGCTGCCAGAGGAGACGGGCACATTTCAGGAGATGTCTACGGAAAATTTTAATGTCTTTCTCTGTGGGGAGAGGAAATTCGTCAGGTCTCTCAGCACAGTGTCACTTCATGTGTTGTGCCTTTCCTAAAGATATCATTATACCAGAGGGAAGTGGTATTTTTTTTTCCCCTAATTTACCTACAGAATTAATTTTGAGAGTTGCTGTGAAGTTCGAACACTCGATGCTGGGGAGGTAGCACGCAGAAGAAATGAAGAAAACCTTCCATTTTTATTTTGATCGGATTTCATCTTAGGAGGAGAAGTGTAAGCTTGAGAGAACTTCACCAGAATCTAAACATGTGTCCACAGTTAAGTTACTTCCTCATAAAAAGGACAGGTCTTCGATAATGCAAATATGCTTGATAAATAAGATGTTTAGCCCTTATTGAATTACAATTATGTAATGATGGAACTTAAAGAGATCTATAAAACTTCTCTTACTGTCTTCAGTTTATAGGTAAGTAGAGGGAGGCACAGAATTTGAAGCTATCTGCCAAATAGTAAACAGTGATTTGAAACAACCAAGACTTATCCTGAAATCTAAATTTAGTGCTTCTAATACTAACTTGAAGGAAAAATTAAGTCCGAGAAAATAAAACCCATTTCCCAAACACAAACTCCTGAACTCAAATCTGGATTCTCTGCCAGTCTTCAAAATCCAGAAAGCCCAACGATTCCACGTCTTTGATCCAGACTCCGAGAGGCACTAGTCTCTTTCGCCTTACCTTCACGCACAGTGCGCTCGATGAGCAAACCTTTTAACTACACTGTTAATTCATTTTTCTTATTTTACTTGCTTTGTCAAAAATGTTAGCTGGGTACAAGATGGGAGAGAAAGCTACATCTTTTGAATATGGGACAAACATAAGAGGGTGGTTTAGACTGCAGTTTTTCATTGTCAGAGGGAGCATGCACACAACAGAGGCAGAGAGAAACAGAGAGAGAGAGAGAGTTAGGATGGTGTTCACACCAACATCTTTCTAACTTCATCCCTCTTTCCATCAGGATACTGGGCACCTACACACTTGAATCTGACATGTGTTTCAAGCTACTGGGACCAGGATTCAAGTCATAGTTGACCTTATGGGATATGGCTTTCTTAACTTCTGTGCTGAAGGGTCAACCCCAATATTTTGCCTTTTTCATCATGTACATAGTCATCAGAGAATTAAGGCAGTAACGAGGATAGCAGGCTAAACTTAAGCCTGAATTTCCGAGAGTTTATCAATCTTGTCATCACAAACCTTAGTGAAATCCTAATAAATGTCATTACTTCTCTCTTTTTTTAAAAAACGTTTTTCCATATAGCATGCATGCTTACCAGAGAGAGGGAAAATGAAAAATCATCATCCCCGAGGAGAGATGGCTATGCCATAATCCTTCCTCCTCTATTCTCCTCTCAGTATTTTAGGCCCATGCACACATGTGCCGGTAAGACTCTCAAACTATTGGGTCTGGGACTTGAACTACAGTCAACCAAGTGGGAGTCCCATGTCTTAACCACCATGCCACCTGCTGGCCCTTAATATCATGACTTATTGAAGTTCCACACTTTATCTATAGTTACATTTGCCCTTCAATTACTGTTGGGTCATTTCACCCTGTTGATGACCAGAGGGTTGGAGAATTGATTGTTTGTGTGGAGAAACACATGTATTTGGTATCAGAAATATTTTGAGCAGAATCATTCATAGAGTTCTTCCTAGACCAACAAGATAAAGGAGAGCTGTATTATCTTTTTTGTTTTTGTTTTTGTTTTGTTTTGTTTTTTTGAGAGGTTTTTGCTATGGGGCGTGTGTGCTCGCCAGAAAGACAGAGAGAGACAGAGACAGAAAGTGAGAAATCACCCCCAAGGGGGATGGCCATGCTGCAATCCCTTCTCCTACATTCTCCTCTTGGGATCTTGGGCACGCACACACATGCAACCGTTGTGAGTTTAAGCCACCAGGTCCAGGACTCGAACCACTGTCGACTATGTGGGAGTCCAGCAATGTAGCCATTACTCCAACTGCCAGTCCCTGTATCATCTTTTTTTTATCCAATCAAGTTCAAACAAATACTGGCAGTTTAGCTACATTCCTTTGCCCAGTGACAGGATTCCGATTTTGACTGACTCAGGTGTCTTTTCCCGGGTACCAGGGTGACAGCAGAGGGATGCGACATTTGCACAATCTGATATTTTCCTATTCTAATGATGGGAGGCACTTGCAACGGTTCTTTCCCTAAACATGGCGGGGCTTTGGGAATCTCTATAAATGACATTGTCCCCTCAGCTGCTGCCAAGAGGGAGACCATTCAGCAAGAAAAATAGCAGTCATGAAATGTGCACATGTCAGCGCATTTCTAGGTACCTCCAGCGTGGGGTGGCGGACCGCACAGCAGAACCATTCCCTGACCTCGACGGACAGACACCGTGCTTCTTGTTCTTGTTTTAAAGTTTTCAAGATCTGTGGGGAGAAATAAAGGAAAAAGCATTAAAATTTTAAAGTCTTAAGACTATGGAAAGCTATCATTATTTCAAAAGAAGATAATTCTGCAGAAAAGCAGCCTGATAGTACCCAGGCCAGGGAATTCACTTTTGCTTCCTTTCACATGAAAGGAGTTTAGTCTTCTCTCGCACAATACCGAGGATATTGTTCTGCCCTTGATTCTAGAGCCGCACTGTCCACTGAACTAACTGTTGCCACATTTGCCTATTTTGATGTAAACTAATTAAAATTAAAGTAAAATTTCTAAATCAGGTTCTTCACATTTTTCACATTTCAAGTGTTCGGTAGTCACGTCGTTAGTGGTTTCCACATTGAACTGCACAGATACAGGGCATTTTCATCATTCAGAACATTCTGTGTGGTTTAGAGTTTGATTTTTGAAAGATTTTTTTTTTTTTTTTTTTTGCTATAGGGCTTGTGTGATCACTGGAAAGACAGAGAGAATTGGAGAGAAAGTGAGGAAATCATCCTCTGGGGTGTGGCCATGCTCTAATCCCTTCTCCTCCATTGTCGTCTCAGGATTTTGGACATGCATACATACACATTCGGTGTGAGTTTCAAGCTGCTGGGTCTAAAACATAAACTGTGGTCGATCATGTGGGAATCCAGCACCTTAATCACTATGCCATTTGCTGGTCCTGAGGTTTAGAGGTATTAAGATGCCCAAGACTTCTCTGTAACTAAAAATCTTCATCAAGATGCAAATTCATGCTTTGGGTACTTAATTCTGTTTACTTCACAAACTATTCTATTAGGTGTCAGGAAACTCATGAAGTATTTTTCTTTGCAAAAATGCCTCATGGCTTTCCTGGTTATATACACACACATACCTAGTCTCTCTCAAGACTGTAACACACACACTATACCATGTTTAAGTTGACGTACACATATGTACACAATTGTTTCAAAGTTCATCTGTGTTTTTAAATATTTAGAAGGTGCTTTTCATAGTTTTGTTTATTTATTTATTTAGAAGGAAGTTTTCTTCCCTCAAGGGGTGGGAAGACTCCCATCTGGTTGGAGAGATAAGACATTTATAAACCCAAAGATCACAGTTGGAGCTAGTAAATAAACCACTGCAAATAAAATTAGTGTTAAGAAAAATGTCTACGGACATGACATAGTATTTAAAGTTTTTGTCTCCCACCTTTCACAGGGAAATCCTTTCAATCAAGAGTGTTTTAAATGTCATTTCATTTTTGGTTGTCAACAATATTTGATTTAATAACCTCTTATCGGATTTGAGGACAACTCCAACTCCAAAGTATGTCAGGCAGGGCTGCAAGGCCTGCATGGCACACCAGAAGGGCATACAGTTCATTGACTGCTTCCTCCACACTGGCCCTTTTGGTAAAAATGTTATGATGATTATGTCATATGATCCTATGAACAATTACATGCGCTAAAGATCACTGATGTGCTCATGTTACAGACTGGGGAAGAGAGGTATTATGAAATCTACGAAAGATGACACCATTAGTGAGTGATGGAGCTGAAAGATGAACCAACTGTCTTCCTGCAGTTGCTGTGGGAAGTTTTGGGTTGTTTCCATGTTCATGCTTAATTGTAGG
>NW_006203579.1:42994-113606 GCF_000334495.1 Tupaia belangeri chinensis
GATATTAAAAAAATTTTATCACCAGCTTCTTCCTCAATTAGGAAAAGTTTAAGCTTGCACATCATTGTTTCCATCACTTACTTATCTATGAAAATTCTACTAAGTTCCACCTGATTGCCAGTTTGGGATACAGACATTACAAGGATGAAGCTTCGGCCCAATAAGGACTCAGAGTTCAGTGGGCAAGACTGACACATAACATCTATTGTAGTAACCCAAAGAATGCTGGAATTGGCGTGGGAAAAGGATATATCAAGGCCACCCACATACTCAGCATGAAACAAAACAGTGCTGTGATGTGAATTACATTTCTGATGTGGTAAGCTTTTTTTTTACTCAATGGGTACCATGAGAGTGTGGACCATGTCATTTTTCTTTAAAAAAAAAAAAAAGGGCAGAGTTGTCTTCAAAAGGAAGTAAATCAGAGATCTTTAAAACTTTATTATGGAATTCATACTTTATACCTTCATCCCTGGAAGTGATGTTGAATTGTCACTTCTGTCTAAAGGTTCTTAGTGTAAGTAATCTACATTTTTGTACAGGTATCCCATCCAATTTCCAGAGCTGCATGAAAAATTAAGAGCTGATAGATAGTAGAGAACATGTCTCATCTTGGCAGAACCAACTATAGTTCCTAACTAGAAAAATAAGATTGAGAAATGGGAAAGAGCATGAGGAATACTTGTAAAAAATTATAACTGTCCTCCCTGAGCTTAGAAATCTGGATTCCTGTTGTATGTGCTTTAGCTTGTGAATTCATTCAGTTCTATAAGGTATAGGCACTCAGAGTATAATCCAGTATTTGAAAAAAATATTTGGAAATACTTTTTTTTTTTTTAAGAGAGATTTTTGCTATAGGGCATATGTGCTCACTGGAGAGATAGAGAGAGAAAGAGACATAAAGTCATTTGTGGGATGGCCAAGTCACAATCCCTTCTCTTCCATTCTCCTCTTAGGATTTAGGGCATGGGGCCAGCAGTTAGTGTAATGGCTATGTCGCTGAACTCCCACGTAGTTGACCGTGGTTTGAGTCCCAGACTCGGTGGCTTAAACTCATGCTGGGTGCATGTGAGTGCCCAGATCCTGAATGGAGAATGGAGGAGAAGGGATTGTGGCATGGCCATCCTCCCAGGGGGGTGATTTCTTGCTTTCTATCTCTGTCTCTCTCTGTCTTTCTGGCGAGCGCACATACCCTATAGCAAAAATCTCTCCAAAAAAAGGATTTAGGGCACACACACACACACACACACACACACACATACATGTGCCCAATGTGACTTTTAAGCCGCCAGGTCCAGGACTTGAACTCCGGTTGATTACATGGAGTCCAGCAACGTAACCACTACACCATCTGTTGGTCCCTGGAAATATTTCTTAGTAATCAACTGAAGTAAATGTCAGGCTGTAGGCTCTACTTACACTGTGAATAGAGAGACTGCGATTTGGCAAAACATCTCTGCCACCTATTAGCTGTGTGGACACTGGGCAATTCTTTATTATAAGTAAAATGAGAATAAGTGGCATGTTGTTAAAATAAGAATAATGTACAACGATCGAATGAGATGATATTTGAAAAATATGAGGCTGAGCACAAAGTCTTTCACGCTGCAAGGTTAGAACTCAGTATGTTTATTCTGTCCACTAGGAAGACTATAATTTGGTGACAAATTACACTGCAATCATTCCATTTTTAAAAGGTTCCACTCAGGAGGCTGAAGCAGGAGGATCACAAGTTCAAGGTCAGCCTGGGAAACATTGATAGTAAGACTCTGGCTCTAAAAAAAGTGGGGGGAGTGGAGTCACAAATAGCTCACTCAACAGTGAGCTATAAATGTTAGTCAAAGACCGTGACATTTAGATGTCAGCAGGTGGCATTGTGGTTAAGCTGCTGGACTCCCTCATAGGCAACCACGGTTGGAGTCCCAGACCTGGTGGCTTAAAAATCACGCCAGGTACAAATGCTTATATGTTCAAAAATCCCAAAAGGAGAATGAGAATGGAGGAGAAGGGTCATCCCAGCTGGGAGGTGGTTTCTCCCTTTTCCTCTCTCTGCCTCTTTATCTCTCTTTGGCAAGCACAAGTGCCCTATGGCAAAAATCTAAAAAGAAAAAAAATGATATTTATTCATATGCTTTTTTACATGACCAAAATCACCTTTGCAGATTTATCTTTCTATCTGGACCCTAATTGCTAACAGTTAGTATAATTTTTCAAATTAAAGAACTATGTGTGCATAGGTATATTCACAGCCAAGACTTTACCAGAAATAATTCCGCCTGTATTATTTTATGTAGAGTCATTTTATCTCCAGTGCTTTGGCACTCTGTTATGATTGGTAGCAAGAGGCATGAGATAATTGGAATACATAATGATAATGCTCTATTACCATGTCACAGTGGCAACAGTAAGACCTGTTGTGAAAGGTGTTAAAGGTTATGCCATGTGCCAATTACTTGTTTTATACAATCTCATTTAATTCCATTATAGCTGAAATTCCCAATTTAGAGATGATAACTGAAGCTTAGAGAGGTTCGGCATTTTCTTCAGGCACTTAGGAAGTGGCCAAAACAATGACATGAATTCATGTTTGTCTCTCTCCAAAGACACTTATCTGCAGTACCTATATCTATGGTTTCCCACTGATTCAATTCAGTGAAGTCAGTGGGGGAAAAAAAAAACACACACAAAAAAACAGTCAAAGCAGCAACTTGGTATTCTAGAGGCAAAAAATGAACAAGGAAACTCATTTGAAAGAATTTAAAACTCAGTGAATAAGTAAATCCACATTTCAATGTACAATAGGCTGGATCAGTACAGTGGTTCTAAATCTGTATTCCTTTGTTTTTCTTTGTGGATGAGTACTTGATGTAGGGATTATAAACATTAGATGCAAGGCATGAAGTTGAAGAAGGAGAACAGTAAGCGGAAACAACTCTATTAAGAAAGAAGCAGAAGAATTGCCTTGTTAGGAAGGTGGCTGAACAACTCCACTTGGATTTACTGTATATTGAATTCCCTTCAGCTCATACACTTGGTTTCTAAAGAAATGAGTAACTATACATAACAAGATTACTATCCATACACTGTGGGTTTTCAAAACAGTTCATTTTTTCATTTTTTGCATGTGATCCACTGATATGTAATTTATAGACTTAAATTAAAGTGGTTTTACTTTTGGGAGATTTGGCACTCCCCAGAGATAGAAAGTGAGAAATCACCCCCCAGAGGGAATGGCCATGCTGCACTCCCTTCTCCATTTCTCCTCTCAGGATTTTGGGCATGTATGCACACGCCCCCGGAGTGAGTTTGAAGCCACTGGGTCTGGGATTCAAACCGAGGTCAGTCATGTGGGAATCCAGCATTGTAACCATTTTGCCATCTGTTGTTCCCTGGCTTTACTTTTTGATATTAATTTTATTCCTTGGCATTTTAAAAAACTTTTTCCAACAATCATGTGATAGGAAATGCACAATTTTATGGGAAATGTGTTTTCCTATATTTTTTCTGCTAAAACAACTGTTCTTAATTTTCCTATGGAATATAATTTTTGCATTTATTTTTACAGGAAATTAGAAAATGTGCTATAGTATTTAGAATATGTTAGCTCCTTGAGCGCATAGAGGAAGTGAATTAGCAGTTACATTCCCGGGTGGTGAAAGTATACAAAGACATTAAAGCTACAAAATGTGATCAGTAAATGAAAAGCTTCAGCCCAGCCCCTGTGGCTGTCAGTGGCATCCTGGATTACTGAGTTTAAAGCTACCTGATGATAGATGTCCAAGTCCCCTGCCTGGTTGGTCTGGAAACATACCAGTGTGTGTGTGTGTGTGTGTGTGTGTGTGTGTGTGTGTGTGTATGCACGCACACAGGATCCCCAAGTGGTGGAGGACTTACAGGGGATTACAGGACGCATGGTGGTGAAGGCACTGAACTCCCACATGGCCAACAGTGGTTTGAATCCCAGACCCAGTGGTTTACTTTCTCACTTTCTCTCTCTCTCTCTGGTCAAATTAAAACAATAAATTAAATTAAACTAAATTAATAATTCTTTAAGATAAATGTAAAAAAAGAAGAGGTTTGTGATGTGACAAAATCCTGTGGAGGATTTCCTCTCTCTTCCTCTCTCATGTACACATATACTCTATCATGAAATATATACATAATAAAAAGTCTTAAAATAAGACATTTGGAATTCAAAACAGAGAGTGAATCAGAGTGAGGGGAAAATTGTCTAACTTCTTGTCTGGAAAATTATTATATATTTAGCAATAGGTAAGAAGTAGCTTGCAATAAATATCTGGATACAGTCTAGGAAAAATATAATCAAGAGGCCCCAAGGTATTTTTTGAGTACTAAAAATGGTAAGTAAGAAATAGTGATTTCTCTAGACCATCATTAAGAGACTAGCCATCACATACATGGATGAGAATAGCTGAAGCTATTCACAGGGTAGGCCACAGAAAGAAGGGTTTAATAAGGTTTAGTTTTAAAATCATCAGGAAAGGGCAATAAAATAATAATACATATTATGGTTTGTTACTAATTCACAAAGAGAGAAAGGAAAAAGGAAAAAAAATACAGTAAGCTGTACATATAATATACATATTTTGGGATCAGCAGTTAGCATAATGGCTATGTCGCTGAACTCCCACGTAGTTGACTGTGTTTTGAGTCTCGGATCCAGTGGCTTAAACTCATGCTGGGCGCATGTGCATGCGTGCCCAAGATCCCGAGAGGAGAATGGAGTAGAAGGGATTGCAGTGTGGCCATGCCCCCTGGGGGGTGGTTTCTCACTTTCTGCCTCTCTGTCTGTCTCTGTCTATCTGGTGAGCACATGTGCCCTATAGCAAAAACCTCTCCAAAACCAAATATATATATATTTTTAATGCATGCATTACTTAATATAAGTAAAAAAATAGAATTTACTTTTGTCATGACTTGGTAGACCTATATTCTATTAATTCTCACAAGGTGGCCTCAGAACGAGATAGTGTCAGGACAAGTTCCCTTTGTTATTGCTTCCTCCAATTTCAGAAGAAGCAATCAATAAGGAAATCAATATCAACTTGGAAAAAGAGTCAAGCAATACATTTGTTATGAATATGATTTCCATAATGATGATTGTAAACATTTATGAAAACAAAGAAGTATTTTTGGAGAGTGACTCTAAAATCCTGTTATCATGCAGAGTATTTAAAACTATGTCTTGGGGCCAGCAGGTGTCATGGTGGTTAAGGTGCTGGAATTCCCACATGGCCGGCCATGGTTTGAGTCCTGGATCTGGCGGCTTGCTTTTTTACTCTCCCTCTCTCTCTATCTCTGTCTTTCTCTGGCAAAGCTCATGGGAAAAATAATATTAACAACAATAATAATAAATAAATAATTCTTAAAAAAAAACAACAACCTATGTCTTGATGCTTCTGTTCACTCCCTGAGTGTGTGTACGTGTGGATGCACACTGGTGTGGGTTTTTTGGGTTACAGAGACATACTGAAGATAAATCTTACTTTTAAACAAAATCTCAGAAGTTCTAAAGTGACATTTTTGATATTTTTTCTACTCAAGAAGAAGGAAGACACTATTTGTGAAATGAGTTTGGTTGAGTGAATTTCCCTGTCTGAGAGTGTATAAGAAGAGGAAGAAATGAATAATGGCTTTGGAGTCAGAAGAACTTGGGTACAAACTAGCACTCTTATTCTCTCTCTCTCTCTTTCTCTCTCTCTGCGCCTTGCTTTTTTACTCTCCCTCTCTCTCTCTCTCTGTCTTTCTCTGGCAAAGCTCATGGGAAAAATAATATTAACAACAATAATAATAAATAAATAATTCTTAAAAAAAAACAACAACCTATGTCTTGATGCTTCTGTTCACTCCCTGAGTGTGTGTACGTGTGGATGCACACTGGTGTGGGTTTTTTGGGTTACAGAGACATACTGAAGATAAATCTTACTTTTAAACAAAATCTCAGAAGTTCTAAAGTGACATTTTTGATATTTTTTCTACTCAAGAAGAAGGAAGACACTATTTGTGAAATGAGTTTGGTTGAGTGAATTTCCCTGTCTGAGAGTGTATAAGAAGAGGAAGAAATGAATAATGGCTTTGGAGTCAGAAGAACTTGGGTACAAACTAGCACTCTTATTCTCTCTCTCTCTCTTTCTCTCTCTCTTTTTTAAGATAGAGATTTTTGCTATTGGCACATGTACTCGCCAAGAAACAGAGAAAGACAGAGAGACAGAAAAGAAGAAATCATCCCCCCCCAGGGGGAATGGCCATGCCACAATCCCTTCTCCTCCACCCTATTCTCAGAACTTTTGGTCACACATGCACATGCACCTGACACGGAGTTTTAAGCATCCAGGTTCACAGCTCGAACTGGGGTTGACTTTATGGGAGTCTAGTGACATAACCATTAAGCCAACTGCTGGTCCCAGCACTCTTATTCACTCACTATATAATGGGGGTGAGTTACTTAATCCCCTTAAACTTCAATTTCTTCCTTTCTAATGGCAATAATTCATATGTCCTTGGGCTTTTCAAAGACTGAGATCATATATGTAATGTACTCACCATACTGCTTGGTCCAAAGTAAGTAATCTATAAGCATTAGCACAAGTCTGCAAATGTTAGCACTGCCATTACCATTCCCAACCATCAAAGGAAAATCTACAGCAAGTGACTCACTGGGGAAAAACTAGTGAGTCCAAACTTTCAAAAGTTAAAGCAACATTAGAGTGGCTAAATTAACCAGACTGTGGCAAAAAATGCGGATGTGACTTAAAGTAAATCTTCTTTTGCTAGTTTTAATTATGTTTTTAAGTCAAGACAAGTACTGAAACTACCTTATCCCTTGGAGTACACAGACTATTGTTTATATGATTTACAATTAAGATACATACACAGGGGACCAGCAGTTAGCGTAATGGCTATGTCGCTGGACTCCCATGTAGTCGACCGCAGTTCGCGTCCTGGACCCAGTGGCTTAAAACTCATGCTGGGCGAATGTGCATGCGTGCCCAAGATCCCGAGAGGAGAATGGAGGAGAAGGGATTGTGGTGTGGCCATCCCCCCTGGGGGGTGATTTCTCGCTTTCTGTCTCTCTCTCTCTCTCTGTCTGTCTGGTGAGCGCACACACCCTATAGCAAAAACCTCTCTCTCTCAAAAAAAAAAGATACATACACAGATGTCACATATATCCTAGAGTCAGGTAATTCTCCACTAGAACTTCTTCCTATGATGTTAGGACCTAAAAGCCTGCACTGCTTTTTAATATAAAGCCAAAAAGTATCATTTTTATAAAACAAAACAATTGTTATTTGCTTATCTTTTTTTCCTCAAAGGTATAAATGTATATTATTTTTAGAAATAAAAGATGAGACCTTATAATATTTATTGATTACATAAATTTACTTACCAAACCTTAATGTTTTAGAAGTTCACACAAAATAGTAGGTAGAAACAGTGTGCATATAAATGGGAATTTAAACACTTCCACATATTCTAGAAATCATAAGATATTGACATAAATGCAATTCAGATTCTTTCTATTCTTTAAGTCATTCATTTTAACATTTGTTTACTTAATATCGAAGCAAAAAATATTTTTAGTTCCTTTATGTACCAAGTATGGGTGTCAGCCATTTTCTATTCCAACAACTAAGTAAAACAAAACTTATAGCTTTTTTAAAAACCTGACATTCATTACAATTTGTTGGAAGTCTAAAGTAAAAGAGCAAAACTTTATGGTATGTGTTGGTTTGACATTGAAAAGTTAATCTCTTTCCTAGAGATCTTTTTATAGATAACGAAAGGTCCTATTAATATTGTTAAGGTAATGTATGCTCCATTTACGAATGACTCATTCATAGAAATGGCTTCTGACCTTGATTGTCCCTAGTCCCTAATGCTGCTGACATGAACATCACTGTGAAAACGGTCAGAAGACTTACTTCAAAGTGAAAGGGAAAACGCCTTCCCCAGGAGTTCTCCAAGGTGCTGATTCCAGCCCTCACGTCTTCTGTCCGACTGTCTAAACTTTTTCTCACCCTGCTTGGTCATATCATATGAAACTCTATAATTTAGATATTGCTTTGGAATTTTGCCATTTTATTTTACTTGTATTTATTTATTTAGAGACTTTTGCTATAGGCCATGTGTGCTTGCGAGAGAGAGAGAGAGAGAGAGAGAGAGAGAGAGAGAGAAAGAGAGAAAGAGAGAAAGAGAGTAAGAAATTACCCCCCAGGAGGGAATAGCCACACCATACTCCCTTCTTCTCCATTATCCTCTTGGGATTTTGGGCATACATGGACATGTGCCTGGAATGAATTTCAAGTGTCCATTTCTGGGACTTACACTATAGTCTTCCATCTGGGAATTAAGCATCTTAACCATACTACACCACTTGCTGGACCCCAGAATACCATTTCAAACATAAGTATCTTCAAAGATACTCCTTTGCTATTAGTCATTTCAGTGAAGAGTGAATTAACTCAGTCAGATGACCTCTGTTTATCAAGTAAGTAAAACCAGTATGGATTTTTTTGAATATGACTTTTGAATAGCCAAAAAGAAACAAAGGAGAATTTAATCTGTGAGGTAAGGGAGGACAAAGTAGGGCTAAGAAAGTTCAAGAAAGAATAATGACAAAAAATAGGATGAGAAAATGTATGTGGAAATTGACCAGACAAATTCGCCTATGGTCAGCAATTTTGTATTTAGCAAAATGGAGGATCCTCTCCTTTTTCTCTTCTTGCACTACATTACTACAGCACTCTGTTTCCAAGAATAAAACCTAGGCAAGAATTTAAAATAGCATAGTCAATATGACATGTTGAGGAGGCTTCTTGACAAAGTGGGCAATTTAACCACTTTCATAAATATTATCTCTTCGGAAGAATGTATGGTCAGTTTCAACTATCTTAGGTAAAGAACATAATCTCATTTTCTATGCAATTATTCATTAAATCCTCACAAAACCCTATAAGGTAGGTGCTATTACTAATCTTATTTATAGAAAGAAAAAAACAAAATTAAAGGTCATAGGTGGAGAATAAAGAATTTATGGGACAGCCCCATGGCCTAGTGGTTAAGAAAGCCAGATCCTGTATGGCTGAGCATGTGGTTCAAATTCCAGTCCCATTGGCTTGCAAAACATACTAGATGTGTGTCAGTGCCCAAGATCCCAGAGGATGGAGGAGAAGGGATTGTGGCATGAGCATGCCTTATTGGGGGGGGGGAGTTCCTCGTTCTCTGCCTCTCTCTCTCTGTGTTTCTCTGGCAAGTGCACATGAATTATGGCAAAAAGAAAGAAGGAAGGAAAAAAGGGAAAAAAAATAAAGGGTTTCTATTAGAATCCAGATCTCCCTAACCCAGAAGTCCATATGTTTAGACTATATTCAACACTGAATTAAATAACAGGAATGAAACCATACTTGTTGTTTGTCTGATTGACTATTTGAGACTCCTACACTTTTTCACCCCTCAACTATTATTTTCCTGACTTTACAAGAAAATAAAGGTTCTTTTGTTGCCCTTTTCTCTGTAAGTGTATGACTTTCCTGATAGCTATTTTTATTTCTCACTTTAGTTCTTTCTTTTTCTTCATTTCTTTGACATACTCTATTTTATCTAGACCTTTGTGCTATTTAAGAAGCCAAAGAACAACTCAATTTAAAATGTTTGAGCTTCCCTGCGTGTTCCATAAAAATGTGCACCTATCTAACTCACGAGGTTACTGCGATTAGTGAGATATGGCATCGTAAATAATGCTGTTCTCCTTTGGAGACAGGTGCCCTAAAATACAAGCTATTATTACCAGCATTTTTCTCTCCAGGAGCTCATCTGTTTTTGCATATCATCCTGACTCAGGATTGTTAATGGTTAGGCAGCTGCATTCTCATTCTTTGGTTTCATCTTTACACAACACACACACACACACACACACACACACACACACACACATACACACACACAAAAACAAAGTTTGCAGAAAAGCATTTAGCCTAGTAAATTTTAGATATGGACCCTTTACTGTAGTCTACAAATGGACCTTGGGATCTGTTTCCCGCCTGATTCACCAGCTACTTCCCGGCTATTTTTTTTTTCTTCTTGCTTGGACTAACCCTCCTACTTGCTGTTCCCTTTGGAATGTTCTTTCTCTGTTTTTTTGTTTTTGTTTTGTTTGTTTGTTTGTTTTTTGGCTTATCGTGTTCATTCTTCAAGAATCAACTCAGATATCCCCTCCTCAGAACAGCTTTCCTTGAGTGTTGATCTTCGCTAGACCAGCCCTTGACTCCAGTTACTTTCTACCCCATCACCTCTCCATTACCTCCTTCATGGCAATTATCACTATTCTCTGCCACTATGTTTATTTATATGGTTTCCTGTTTCTTTTCTGCTGGGTCTCCCTAGATGAAAGCTGGATGAAGAAAAGAATGTTGCTAGTTTTTATCAAGCTGCACTACAATGCCCCAAGCAGTGTCTGATACAAATTAGATACTTAATATTTGTTGAGTACATGCTGAGATGGTGGTCAACCAGACTTATAGGACTAGGGTGAAACTTTTTGTGTTTGCCCTCCTGGCACTCTATTTTCCAGCCTCTTGCTACAAAATACCTTTAGATACTCAATGGCTAGGGATGTTCTAGGAGATACTCTAAGAAAATGTCTAAAATCAAGGCAAATGAGCCACCTTACTCCCAGCATGGCTTCCTCAAATGGAAGTTCAGAGGTACACTAAGATTGGGATGCAATTAGTATATGAAACAAAGTCACCGCTTGGCAAAAGATAGCTCCATTCACCCCTACCCAGGGAACGCTTGAGAAGATGAAATCATGAAACAGATGGCATAGCAATTACACAGCTGGACTCCCGCATGACTGACCATGGTTTGAGTCCTGGACCTGGTGGCTTGTAAGTCATGCGTTTTTATTCATGCCTGAGATCCTGGGAGAAGAATGGAAGGGAAAGGACTGCAGTGTGGCCATCCCCTTGGGGGGGGGGGCGATTTCTCACTTTTCCTCTCATTGTTTCTGTCTCTGTTTCTCTCTGGTGAGTGCACATGCCCTAAGGCAAAAACCTCTAAAGAGAAATTACATAGGCCTACTATCTGTGGTCAGGGCTGTTATGAGCTAGTCAGTTAAATATCACACTACATCTATACTTCATGTAGTATGAGAATTCTGTAACTGATAGACTCATTATCATATTTTTGACAAAAAGAACAGGACTCATCAGTTTGAATTTGTACTTCTTAGACTTCTCACTGAAAATTAAAATGAACAAGCTATAATTCACTGTATCAGTGTTTTCAATAAATAGGCAACCTAGCAAATTAAATTACATTCAAGTAACTCTAGAATGAATATTTTCTGATGAAAATGCTGAAAAGTCATGTATCAAGAAGCCTTTATAAAGGCAGTAATCTATAGAAAAATTCTTAGAAACATAAGTAAGAGGAGATATAAGAATATTTCAAAACACTTGTGGAAAAGTGGAATTAAAGTATGAGTTTATTTTGGTATAAACATTTTATTTTGGAGAGTTTTTGTTTGTTTGTTTGTTTTGTTTTGTTTTGCTATAGGACGCATACGCTTGCCAGAAAGAGAGAGAGACATAGAGACAGAAAGTGAGAAATCATCCCCCAGGGGGGATGGCCACGCCACAATCCCTTCTCCATTCTCCTCTCAGGATCTTGGGCACGCACGCACACGCGCCCAGCATGAGGTTAAGTTGCCATGTCTGGAACTTGAACCGCGGTCAACTATATGGGAGTCCAGCAAAATAGCCATTATGCTAACTGCTGGTCCCAAACATTTAAAAAATCTATACAAATAGGGTTGTTGTTTTTTAATAATATGCATTTTCCATGAACTTTTTGAAGATCCCATGTATGGTGTCACAGATCATAACTGAACTTGAGAGACCACTTTTTAAAAGAAATTTAATTTATTTTTTAAAAATTTGCCATAGGATACATGTGCTCACTGGGGAGACAGAAAGAGAAGGAAAGTGAGAAATCACTCCTCGGAGGGATGGCCATATTGCAATCTCTTGTTCTCCATTTTCCTCTTAGGATTTGTGGTACATGCCTGGTGTGATTTTCAAGACTCCAGGTCCAAGACTCAAGCCACAGTCAGCCATATGAAAATCCAGCACCTTAACCACCACACCACCTGCTGGCCCAGAGATTACAAATTTTTACAATTGGCTATGAAAAACCCAGCTTCAAAGTGAAAGAAATCTCTTCATCTCAGACTTTTTCATTCCATTTCTCTCCTTTTGTTAACCTTTCAGAATACAAACCCCACCAATGAACTCACAATCAAATGTGTCTTGCACTGAATGGCAATGGATACAATCTCTCAGGAAGAAGGCAATTTTTCTTTATGTTCATAACAAAAGTAGGATCCTTCGGTAGTTAATTCTATACAAAAAAACGAACCCCCCACCCCCACCCTGCCCAAGAAACTTGGGAAGAAATTGCTCTGACCATTATTACTTTTAAAAAAATTTTTTATTTAACTTTAGCTATTTATTTATTTATTTCAATTTGACCACAGTGAGAATGAGAGAGGAGAGAGAAAGTGAGAAAGCAAGCTGCCACATCCAGGACCTGACTGCAGTCAGCGATCTGGGAGTCCAGTGCCCTTAACCACCATGCCACCTGTGGGCCCTACTTTAAAAGTATAGACAGACCTTATCAGTCTTTCCTGACACCGTGCTCAGTACAAAAGCTTTGCATTAAAAGCAAATAGAGAACTCCTTACTACAGTTTCTGTTTGGGGTTTTCAAACTAATAAAATAGGAATTGGTGACTCATAAAGAAAAATGCCAGTCACGCTCAGATTCATTGTTCCTAAGAAATTGGACATGCTTTATCATATAGCTATTTTGGGAAAATCAGAGCTGTGGGAAGTTACAGGTATATTATTTTGCTATTGGCTCAATGAAGGCTGGTTTTCTTCCATTTCCTTTCTCTTTCTTTGAGCATAAAACATTTCTTGGGTTACCGGATGTTGAATTAGTTGTATAATGGTTAAATTTTTTAAGGGCATAGAAAAATAAGTTGTGTGTATAAATGAAATTCCCAGATGAGAAGCAGCTGTTATTTACGTTGAATTTAAGTTGCTTCGGCAACTTCAACCATATATTTTTATCTCATTTAATTACAGTTTTGAAAATAAAACCATCATCAAATAAAACCATCATCAAATATACATGCAAGCTATGTGTTTACTCACCATCTATTTAGATTTTGCTATGGGTTCTGTTTCGCCATTCTCATTTTCACAAAAAAGAAATCAGAGACAAGGCTGTAGTATGGTAATCCTGCCGATTTTAAGACATGTCATTGTTCACGGTTCTTGCTCGCTTTATTTTTTGTAAAGAATTATTTTATTTATTATTATTTTTAAATTTGACCAGAGAGAGAGAGGATGGGAAAGGGAGAAAGCAAGCCACCAGATCCAGGACTTGAACTGCAGTCAGCCATATGGGAGTTCAGTGTTCCAACCACCATGCTACCTGCCAGCTTATGTTCTTTGCTCTTAAATGCACCTTAGGACACATGAAAACCATAAAGGGTCACTCAGTACCTACAATGTGACTACTCTAAGCATCTATTGGGTCATCAGAAAAGTCATGATGCATTTTTGCATAGAAAAATATGTCATGACTTTTCTGGCGACCCAATATTACAATGCTAACCTTTCTTTTAGCATTGAAAACACATCACTGACAACCAACCAACCAAAAATCTCTTTTCTCAAAGACCTTAATGTGAGTAATGTAGACAGTCAACAAAGTAATTCACACATGGTGTCTTTGATGGGATAAGTGCTACAAAAAAAATAAATAACAGGCAAACAGGATAGGATTTTGGTATGAAAACTCTGAAGGAAGGAATGGTACGAAAGCAGAATCTTTTGACTTTCCACTCCGTTTCTAAGTGTGGGTGGATAAATCACTGTCCCCCTGCCAACTCAGCTCTTGTCCCCCACTGTTACTGCAGAGAAGAGCACAATGGAGGGCCAAGTGACACAGCAGTCTTGATTTAGCTTCGTGCTTCCTTATTTATAACTGATGTTGAAGTCATCTGAGTTCATGTAACACCTGAGGAAACTGATAAATAAGTATCCTCACCTTACATTTTAAAGTTTAAAAAAGCTCTTCTGTTTTTCGTCCTTTTCTTTGGGTATAAAATATTTCTTGGGCTACGGATACTGAATTAGCTGTATACTAGTTAAAAAAAAATAGAAAACACAGCAAAAACAAACTCGTAAACAGGAAGTGGGAGCAAAAACTGAGGCAATCAACAAAATGGATACCGATTTCATAAAGGAAGCCAGTCCCTAAGCTCACATTGTGATCCTTTGTGGCCACACTGGGCAGAATTAATTGCTTTCAGCCTCGGAAGTCTTACAACGTCAGAAAACTTCAGAGTTGGGATGATCTTACTAGTCCTTTGTCAGTCTCTCCTTTGCCCTCCCTTCTGCCCTTCTTTCTTTCAATATTATTGGGTCGTTGAAAGACTCATAATGTGTTTTCTATGGTGCCATGTGTGGTAGATGCTATGAGGAATATAAAGATGAATCAGATATGGTCCCGGACCTCAAGAAATTTACAACAAGAGACTAGATTAGGCTCACATCCTTCTGTCTTTGTGGCACATTTGCTAGCTAATTCAGCCACCTCTGGAGGGCAGAAATAATAGTAGCATTTATAGCAAAGATTTCTTGAATGTTAACAATCTGACAGGCACTATTCTAAATGCTTTTCAATGTTTTAATTCATTTCACATATAGTCCCTTTTATATATGAGGAATCTGAGGCCTGAAAAGCAACATAATTTGCTCAAGTTTACAATGGTACCAAATGGTAATGCCAGAATTAGGACCCAGGCAGTCTGGCTCTAGGCAACCTGATGTTTTTCTTTATTTTTAATTTTTTATTGTGTGACATATTAAGTACACAAAATAAAATGTACAATGATTAAGTAGAGTTTAAGGAGTAATAAAAGGTACACCTGTGACCTGGACACATAGCCTAGTGGACGGAATACTGCTGGAAACTTTGAAGTCCCTGTGTATTCTTCCATAACTTCCCCTCCGAGTCCTGATTATTTGGTTTATCATTACATATTTTCTTTATTGTTTTAGAGGTTGAATGTTTGGGACCAGCAGATGACGTAGTGGTTAAGGGAGTCAAACTCCCACATGGACAACTGCAGTTTGAGTCCCAGACCTGGTGGTTTGCTTTCTCACTTTCCCTCTCTCTCTATCACACTCGGTCCCTTTCTAATCATATAAAAATTAAAAATAAATAAATAAAATAATTTTGGGGGAAAAAAAGATATATAAGTTGAGTGTTCCTTATTCAAAATGTTTAGGACCAGAAATGTTATTGAATTCAAATGTTTTCAGATTTTGGAATATCTGTATATACCTAATGAGGTGTCTCAGGGATGAACTCAAGACTAAACATGAAACTCATTTATGTTTCACATATGCTTTATACACGTAGCCTGGAGGTAATTGTATACAACATTTTTAGTATTTTGGTAAATGAAATTGATGTCTAGCATCACCAGTCTGAATTTGCATACTATTGGTAAGAAATTGTGGCTGTGCCTTTATTCCTACCTAAGCACTTGAAAGCAAAAAGGACACGCCATTAATACAAGGTCTCTCAGGGATGCTGAATAGCATGTTGTATACACTTATGTTTTGACTCTATTACATGAGGAAAGACGTGAACGTTTTCCACTTATGGTGTCATGTTGATGCTCAAAAATTGTCAGATTTTGGACTGTTTCAGATTGCATATTTTAAGATTAGGGATTATAAACCTCTATCTATCTATCTACCTGTCTAACAATTTTATAGACTTCAGAAAGCCCATGGAAAATGAAGTTAAGTATAATATTTTTTGAGAGATTTTTGCTATAGGGCACATGTGCTTGCAAGAAAGACAGAGAGAGACAGAGAGACAGAAAGTAAGACATCACCCCCAGGGGGTATGGCCACACCACAATCCCTTCTCCATTCTCCTCTTGGGATCTTGGGCATGCATGCACATCACCCAGCATGAGTTTAAGCCACTGGGTCTGAGACTTAAATTGCGGTCGACTACATGGGAGTCCAGTGACATAGCTATTATGCCAACTGCTGGTCCCAGAATTAAAGTATTAATTTATTTTGGTACAAAAAAGTTTTGATATGCAGGACTAGCCTGTGGTCTGGTGGTTAAGGGAGTTGGAGTCCACATAGCTGACCTTGTGGTTTGAATCTTGGACCCAGAGGCTTGAAAAACACACTGTTTATGTGTATGTGAATATCCAAAATCCAGAAAGGAGGGAAAAATGGAGAAGAGATTATGGAATGACATGTTCCATAAGAGGTGCCTTCTCCCTTGCTATATCTCTGTTGCTCTCTGGTGAGCACACATACTCTCCAGCAAATAAAAGAAAACTTGAAATCTGTGCATAATTTTTTTCATAATACATATTTTCCATGAACCATTATATATGCTTTAACACACTCTCTCTATATATATATACATATATACACACACACAATGTATTGTTTAGTCTTAAAAGGAATTTGTACTTCATTAAATTGTACTTCATAAAAGTAAATTTATACTATGTATTTCTATGAGACTTGCTATTTTTATTTAACAGTACTTCTTTGAGATTCAGCCTCAATGGGTGTAGCTGTGGCTCATTAATTTTCATGTGACTTAACACTTCCTTGTAAAAATTTATCACAGTTTATATATCCTTTACCCTAACCATTGATAGTTCTTTTTTTTTATCTTTTTATTTATTTATTTATTTTTTTTACTTATTTGCTATTATAAACTAAACTACTGTGGAAGGTGTATTTCCTAGGTTTATTTTCAAGTGTTTCCCTGGTCTAGAGTATATATCTAAGAGCATAAAATACAAGTTTAGATTTACAAATTCACATGAAATTTACATAATCTGTCTTCCAAAGTGGTTGGGACAATTTTCAATCTTATTGGCCAAAATGAAAATCCCTGCTGTTCTTCACTACACTTGGTATTTCAATTTTTGACAATCTGGTTAATAAAATGATAACTTATCATTTCTAATTTGCATATTCTGATTACTAATGAAGTTTTTTTCATATGTTTATGGGCCTAATTACAGTCTAAAATGCCAGTTCATATCATTTACTTAGTTATATGCTGAATTTTTGTCTTTTTCTTACTGACTCATTGGAATTCTTTTTTTTAAGAGAGATTTTTGCTATAGGGTGCATGCGCTTGCCAGAAAGATAGAGAAGAAAGTGAGAAATCACCCCTGGGATGGATGGCCATGCCACAGTCTCTTCTCCTCCATTCTCCTCTCAGGATCTAGGGCACACAAGCACACACGTCAGGCATGAGTTTTAAGCCACCAGGTCTGGAACTCAAACCATCATTGACTATATGGGAGTCTAGCAACCTAACCATTACACCTTCTGCTGGTCCCTCACTGGAGTTCTTTATATATTTTGGGTCCTCTCTTTGTCAGTTATAATTTTATGAACATCTTCTCCTAATTGATTTTTTTTTCAGTCTTTGTTTCCTTTGAGGAATAGAAGCCCTGTGAATCTAGCAATCTTTTCTTTATGGCTAACATTTTTAGTTTCTTATTTAAGACACTCTTCTTTACCCCAAAGTCATATAGATATTCTCCTTTTCCCCCTAAAATTATGAAAGTTTTGTTCCTATGAAAGCCTAAGTCTTCCTCTCAACCACAGCACCCAACAACCAGGTCTCTATAGTCAGTTCATGTTATTGGAAGTAGTTTTGGTCTATAAAGTTGTCTGAAGCTGAATTGGTGACTATTAAACTGTTGATCTGAGGGGAAATATCGGAATAGATTCCTACAATATCTGGCTACAGTGTTTTCATCAACTGATCAATATATAAGCTTGTTTAATTTGTGCTTTTGTTTGAAGGCACTGTGTTTAATATTTATCTTGATTGATTAACATTGAACTCAGAGCCAATGGCACAATAACTCATACCCAAATGAAGTTTACCTAACAAGTGAATTTTCTCTCTTAGGCTCAGCAATCCTGTGCTCAGGGACACTAGACAGCATTTCAGGACTATTGCTTTGGGCTATTTTAAACATCTAAATCAGAAACAAAAAAAAAGCACGAAAATGCCCCCCAAATTACCAGTACATAAGCTGTAATAAAGACATTGCTTTATAGATGAGAACAGAAACAAGAAGGCAAGGTGTTGCCTTGTTAAATTTAAGCAGGAAAAGTGAGGGTCAGGTAACAAATATTTTGCTACTTTGCACATGTTCTCAAATGACCACGAAGGTCCTTCAAGTATTGAGCTTGGGGTTACAGGTATATTTTAGGGCATCTTGCACAGGATGGGCACATTGTAGGCTCTCTATAATTCACATTGTTTAATATTGAGTTCTCATAGACAGTTTATGCATAGGCGATATCAGAAATCATTATATCCTGGGACCAGCAGTTAGCGTAATGGCTATGTCACTGGACTCCCATGTAGTCAACCATGGTTCGCGTCCTGGACCTGGTGGCTTAAAACTCATGCCGGGCACATGTGCGTGTGTGCCCAAGATCCCAAGAGGAGAAAGGAGGAGAAGGGATTGCGGTGTTCTGTCTCTCTGTCTCTGTCTGTCTGGCGAGCGCACATGCCCTATAGCAAAAATCTCCATCCCCCCCCAAAAAAAAAAATCATTATATACTTTTAGGCCAAGCTTCAGGTAAAATGATGATTATGAAGAAGATGATAATAATGACAGTAATAATTGAAGAATAATAATGGCAACAGTAAAATCAGCAGTAATGAAGACCACAGCAGCAAGAAGACCAAAGGCGAGTTTTTAAAATATTTTTATAGTACTATTTTTTATTATTTAATTTTTCTGTTTGTTTTAGGTTTTTGCCACAAGGCATGTGTGTTTGCTGGAGAGAAACAGAAAGAAATGGAGAGATGGAAAATGATAAATCACCCCCTCCCAGGGGTGGGGCAGATAGCCATGCTGCAATCCCTTCTCCATTCTCCTCCTGAGATTTTGGGCACACGTGCACAAGTGCCTGAAGTGATTTTCAAGCTGCCAGGTCTGGGACTTGAACCACAGTCAGCCACGTGGGACTCTAGCACCTTAACCAGCAAGCCACCTGCTGGCCCCAGTACTTATTTTTAACAAGTAGAGAACCAACATTTTCATTCATGAGAGCTCATATGATTATAAAAAACATTTCTATGAAGTAGACAGGGATAGCATTAACTTTGATGTACAGAAGATATTTGAAATGCAGAAAAGATCTGCTCCAAGTCAAATCTCTAATAAGTAAATAATCCAGGACCAAAATCTGAAACACTTTATTTTCAGTGGAGGATGCAGACTCTTTAAAGGCAAGAATAATATCTCATATTTATTAGACTCCCCCAACATCTCACTGTACTGAAGGGGTGAGCATGCCATGATTGTTTTTATCTTAACCATGATGATGACAAAAACAACAGGATATTGACTGAAAAGCAGAAGGATGGTGTTTTAAAATAGGGACTCACATTTTTATTTTCTTAATTTTTCTCCCTTGAAATGTGCCTTCTTTAGTTTACCAAAATTCAAAATAGGGAACAAAAATTATCTTATGAAATTGACATACTGTACCTAGAGCGAGTTGTTAGACTATGAAGATTCAACAACTCAGTTCAGCTGTGTTATTAATAGTGCTCTTCCTGATTAGTGTTAATTGGAACATTTTAATTGATGCAATATTTTACTACCTTCACAGCTTGAGTGAGTTGAAGTGCAGAGAATAATTTTTTGTGGAGAATTCATAAGAAAATAAGTAAATCGAGGGTTAACAAGAGGACCCAAGATAAGCCTTATCCAAGAAAATAAGGAAAGCAGAGGTTAACAATAAGCCCCCAGATAAGCTTTACAACACAGACACCTCCAGCCATGGAAAATAAAAAAAAGAAAAGAAAAATGTTCTGGCCCCTTCCGGCACCACCATCTGCAACTGGCTGCATCTGACTCCCACTCCCATCTAGACCCGAACTTGGAGTTTTTCATTATCCTCCTCTCATGATCAAGATCTTAAAAATAGACACTCCCCACCAGAAGGCAAGAACCTCTTCAGGTCTTGCTCTTGATTACTCTCATCTGGACCCTAATAACTCTAGCTTCTGCCTATACTCTTGCTTTCGATACATTCTTTTACTACCAGCGTTCAGGCCCCACTGCATTGTTCAATAATGGAAATAACCAAAACTACCTTGATCTTAGTAAGTCTTATTAAGACAGATTATGACAAACAGATATTAATTCTCTGAACTAGAAAATGAGATGAACAGCATGCCCATTCATTCAATTATCTTAACATACCTTTCTATTGTAAAATCTCTAATATATTAATAGCTCAGACCCTGCTCTTGGGCTTTAGGGTACAACAACAAAGAAAGCAGACAAATATTCCTACTCTGTGGAACTTACATTTGGCCAGGCAAGGCAGGAGAATAATGACCATGATGATAAGTGACACAGTACGTTAGAAAGTAATGCAGCTGTAGGGGTGGGGGTGGAACAGAGTAGGATAAGATGGATCGCGAGGGCTGGGAATAGGAATGAAGGCTGCAATTTAAAATGCTGGACTCAGGTAAGTCTCAGCAAATAGGGGACATTTGAACAAAGACTTCAAAAAGGTGAGAGATTTAACCAGTTGTGTGTTTAGGAGAAATCATTCCAGGTAGAAGAAATGGCTCTGAAAAGCAAGATCTTGAACATGTTTCGGGAACATCAAAGAGCCCAGTTTGCCTAGGGTAGAATGAATGAAGGAGAGAGAAGTTAAGACATGCAGTCAGGAAGGTATTGATTAGGACGGTGGGTGGGCCACTGTGTAGGGCCTTGTGGACTCTGTGAGAGCTTTGGCCCCTCTCTGAGTGAATGTGGAAGCCACTGCAGGTCCTAAACAGAGAGAGATGCCATGGTTTGAATTACCGTTTTATGGTTATTCAACTCGATTCTCTTCAGCTAGAATGACTATTACATGCCTGGCAGAGTGCTAAGAGACAAAAGATGAAAAGATAAATTAAGAGAAAGCACTTTGCTGAAGAGTTCTCCATCTTCTAGGGAGTTATGGGCAATTACCAGATCAAAACAGACAATGGTAAGTGTGTTAGCAGGTGTGTAAACAAAATGCTATGTGATTAAAAAAGAGAAACCAAATTATTTTTCTTAAAAAAAAATGACAAAGTACAAGAAACCTTTGAACAATGCAGAGGTTAAGGATGCCAATCACCTCCTCATTGCACGTGCAGGAAAAAACCCATAGAACTTTTCGGGACCAGCAGCTAGTGTAATGGCTATGTCACTGGATTCCCATGTAGTCAACTGTGGTTCGAGTCCCAGACCCAGTGGCTTAAACTCACACTGGGCGTGTGTGTGTGTGTGCCCAGGATCCTGAAAGGAGAACGGAGGAGAAGGGATTGCAGTGTGACCATCCCCCCTGGGGGGTGATTTCTTGCTTTCTGTCTGTCTTTCTGGAGAGCGCATGCGCCCTATAGTAAAAACTTCCTCCCCCGCAAAAAAAGAGAAAACCCATAGAACTTTTGACTCTCCCAAAACTTAACTGCTGTTGATTGGAAGACTTTCGATAACATAAACAGCACTTATTTTGTATGTTATATGTATTATATGTTTTATTTTTACAATAAAGAGAAATGAAGAAAATAAAATGTTATTAAGAAAATCATAAGGAGGATCACATATATTTACCATACTGTACTGTATTTTTTTAGAGATATTTTTTGCTATAAGGTGTGTGTACTCACCAGAGACATAGAGAAAGACAGAGAGACAGAAAGTGAGGTATCACCCCCTAGGGGGATATGGCCATGTAGCAATCCCTTCTCCTCCATCCTCCCCTTGGGACTTTGGGCATGCATGCACACATGCCTGCATGAGTTTCAAGCCACTGTGGGACTCGGAACTGTGACCATTACGCCATCTGCTGGTTTTGTTGTATTTTTAAATATATTTGTTGCTACAAACCCACATGTAAGTGAACCCATGCACTTCAATCCCATATTGTTTAAGGGTCAACTGTACATAACGTGCAGTCTTGACTTGGGAAAAATTAACATTTTAAGATAAGAAAAAGATGAATAGAATGCCAGGGTAAGAACACCACAAAAATCAAGAGGCTTTAAGAACATACAGTGTAGTCACCAAATAGTAGCAAAGTATGTGCACTCACTCACACAGAAGAAGAGTGAAGCTAGAAATATGGGTATGAGTCATAGTACAGAAGCTGTTAACACCCTGAAGTTTTACCTTATTTTCTATAGAACAATCTTACAAAAGAGGGATGCTTTAAAAGTATTTTATGGCTAAGGTTGTAATAGGTTAACTATATGGATCTCTCAGAGATTCAGTTCATACTGAACAAAAAAATCCTGAAAATAAAGGGCCCTTTTTAAAAAGATTTATTTATTTAATTCCGTTTGCTATTATTATCTTTTAATTTGACCAGACACACACACACACACACACACACACACACACACACA
Organism: Tupaia belangeri chinensis; assembly: GCF_000334495.1. Classification (NCBI taxonomy): domain Eukaryota; kingdom Metazoa; phylum Chordata; class Mammalia; order Scandentia; family Tupaiidae; genus Tupaia; species Tupaia belangeri. The sequence continues at coordinate 65,572 of NW_006203579.1, forward strand.
CACAGACAGACACGGGGAGAGAGAGAGAGAGAGAGAGAGAGAGAGAGAGAGAGAGAAAGCAAGCTACCAGGTCTGGGACTTGAACCGCAGTCAGCCATATGAAAATCCAGTGGCTTTATTCTCCGAGCCACCTGCTGATCCACCTGCCTTGTTTCACTTTAACCCATCATTTGCTAAGTTTATTTGAGACTGAACATTTGTGGGTTATTTTTACAACATTCTGTAGAACTAGAGTATGCGAGCTTGGGAAATTTTCCTAGAAGCAACAAGGGCTATAGTAAGAACTGAAATACAGAGTTGGGATAAGGTGCTCTAGAACATAATATAACAGTCTTTAGGTTTTAGAAAGTTAACTCTTAAAGAATGGCATGAAGTCAAGATGGCTACTTTGAGTATGTAGCCATTGAGCGGGATAAAGCTAAAAATAAATGCAAACTCAGTTCCCACACTTTTCCTAATCTCTCTTCATGAAAACTTTAAGAACACAAGATCTTATGTAAGGACTTAAGCAATTAACATTTCTTCTGATAAGTCTCAGGGAAAGAAGCTGAAACACAATGTGAACTGGTAATACGTATTCATCTTTATTCAGAACAGTGGTACTAGCCTAAATTAGATTTCATTGAATTAATGTAGCAGTGAGAAAACTTAGGGGTATATTTAGCTTGTGTATTAAGTATGGATTTTATTTTTAGATTCCAGCTTTTCATTTTCATTTTTTTTTCTCAAAGAAATAAGGGCACATTAAAAACCATGCTATAGAATTAAAAAGGATATTGAAAAGTGAATTTAATTAAATGGTATTTTTAGATTAAGGGATGCCAAAAGATTCTGCTTGATTGACTTTAAGAAACCTCAAATTCCTGTCAGCCACCCTGACAAGTTCTTCAACTTTCCACATTTCAGTTTCCAGAAAACCTTCAGATGTAATCCTGTAAGGACATCGCCCATAATTCCACTTCTTAAGAACTGCACAATGAAGGAAGGTAAATGCTGCCAACTTCAGTTTGTTAAGGTTAGACTAGATAAGTCCCCAACTCTTCCCCTTTTTTTTGGTTCAAAATGAAGTACATAACTTAAATGAGATCCACTTGGATGTAATTTAAAAGAAAACAAAGACAACCTTAACCTTTTACATCTCATGTGTCTATAAACCCCAAACCAAGGATTCCATGGCAAGAACGAAACATCCTGCTCTTTTCTCCAACTTTTTCTGTGACTAAAAAAAGGATAAGTAATTGACAAAAGTCTAAAAAAGGTTGTTTACATTTTCTGCAATCATGAACACACAAAAATTAGGTATAATAAAAAGATTACTCACAATCAAATTTTACATAATTTTGATTAGTTCTTACAGCAATCATATATGCCCTTTTTGGATATAAGACAAATTTGAATTAAAAAATACTCATTTGTACTCTAAGAAGGCTAAGAGTAAACTGAGATGTTTGATGTGTCTCACCTATTAAGTAGACCAGATTATCTGGAGTAATCGCCTCTGTGGGAATGTCACTGAAGTTTGGGGGAAAAAATTAGTCTTGAGAACCAACCAAATCCCATCATATAAGAACCGTGGAGGGACCAGCAGTTGGCATAATGGCTATGTTGCTGGACTCCCACGTAGGGGACTGTGGTTCACGTCCCGGACCCGGTGGCTTAAAACTCACACTGGGCATGTGTGTGTGCGTGCTCAAGATCCCGAGAGGAGAATGGAGGAGAAGGGATTGCGGCGTGGCCATCCCCCCTGGAAGGTGATTTCTCTCTTTCTATCTCTCTGTCTCTCTCTGTCTTTCTGGCGAGTGCATGAGCCCTATACCAAAACCTCTCCATAAAAAGAAAAGGAAAATAAAGAACCATAGAAATGCTGGCATTCACAATTGTGAGAAATAATTTTCTGTTTACTATAAATTACCCAGGTTGTGGTATTCTGTTAGAGCAGCAGAAAATAGACAAGCAAAAATAGATGTTTCTTATCGTTATGAAAGGTCAGAGCCTTTCAATAACCTAGCCACTCCCTTTCTCAAAAACCTGGGATGGGCCAAAATATATTCTACTTCTTTCTGGGGTTGTATGATCAAAGTGTCAGCCTGTTCGGTTCAGTTTTGGTATTCAACCTGCCTAATTTGGATACTTTCATAATAATGACTCTTTCAGATTATTTTACCATTTAAATATTCCAGTGGTTTTGATAATTCTTTTTTTAGAACTGTTTATTTAATTTTATTTGTTTATTATTTTTTCTTAAATTTGACCAGGGAGAAAGAGCAGGAAAGAGAGAGATTGAGAAAGCAAGCCTTCAGTTCCAGGACTCAAACTGTAGTCAGCCATGTGGGAGTTGAGTTCCTTAACCACCATGCCACCTGCCAGCCCTGGTTTTGATAATTCTTACTAAAACTATCCATACTTAGTTCACAACCTAAATATACCTCTAAGTTTCCTTACTGATACATTAATTTAATGAAATCTCATTTAGGCTAGTACCACTGTTTTGAATAAAGATGAATATATATATATTATCAGGTCACATAAAAAAAGACTTTAAGCTATAACAAAACTTACAGAATTGACATGGAAATATTACATAGCACCTTCTTAACCATGGGTAGAAACCTATAGGATTTCAAGTTGCTGTACACTAAATATTTCTCCTCCCTACCCAATTTATTTTTGAAATCCTAACCCCAATGTGATGGCATTTGTGGGTGGGGCCTTTGGTAGGTAATTAGGTCATGAGGATGGAGTCTTTATACATGTGCTTTATAAAGAGACTCCAGAGGGACCAGCAGTTAGTGTAATGGTTATGTCACTGGACTCCCATGTAGTCGATCGCAATTTGAGTCCTGGACCTGGTGGCTTAAATTCATGCTGGGCACTTGTGTGTGCGTGCCCATGATCACAACAGGAGAATGGAGGAGAATGGAGGAGAAGGGATTGTAGTGTGCCCATTCCCCCTAGGGGGTGATGAGATGATTTCTCACTTTCTGTCTCTCTGGTGAGTGCATGCACACTTTAACAAAAACATCTCAAAAAAAAAAAAAAAAAAGACTCCAGAAAGCTTCCTTGCTCCTTCACCACTGAGGACACAGTGAGAAAACAAAAGTCTGTGAACCAAGAAACAGGCCCTTATCAGACACAGCATCTGCCCAGACTTTGATCTAGGACTTCCCAGTCTCCAGAACTGTGAGAAATAGATTTCTCTTGTTTGTAAGCTATGCAGTCTATGATAGCTTGCTATAGCAGATTGAACAAGCTAAGACATAAGTTTTCAAAGGACTCAAGAGATAAATTATTTCTATTCCCTAAAGAAGCTAAAGCCTGGAACTGTCAAGTGATATGCATAAAGTGCCCTGTTTGTAGCAGGGTGAGGGTTAGAACCCCATTTGACATTTTCACTCCTCTTCTATTCCACTGTCTTGTACTATTCTAAGAGTTGCTGTGAAGTTTGTTCTGAAAGCAGTGCTTCTAGATGAACAAAAAGAAGATTTGTCATCAAATGTGTTTGGGAGTTACTATTTGTTGTATCTTCCTTTTGGGGGATTTACAACATCAAATACTCCCAGAAGTCCTGTAGAAAACAAAGCTGTGAATTGTTAATTGTTGCTTTCTCTTAGAATCAGTGTCCTCCTAAGCACACATTGAGAACTGCTGCAATGAAGCAACACTCCAATAAGCATTTTTCTGCTGACAGATCAGGTACTAGACAGTGTTTATAGAGGCTGAAATATTATTTGATGGTTTAATTAGCATGAGCATTAGAATATGCAGAATATGGCACATGCTTTTTATTCCTTGTTCCAAACTATTTGTTTTAATTGTCAGAGAGCACGTGCGCTCACTGGAGAGAGACAGAGAGATAAAGAGAACAAGAACCCCCAAGAGGACATGGCCATTCTGCAATCCCTTCTCCTCCATTTCTCCATCTTGTTGAAATTTTGGGTGTGCAGGCACATGTACCCAGTGTGTTCTTCAAGTCATTGAGGCCTAGATTTCAACCATACAGTTGGTCATTTGGGATCTGGCTCCCTTAAACACTAGGCCATGGGGCCAGCACATGTTCAAAACAAATGATCAGAAAAATACAAAGGATCTTCAAAAAGTTCATGGAAAATGCATATCCTGAAAAAAAACTGCAAGGATTTCAATTTTGTTTGCACCCAAATAAACAGTACTTGAATTCCATTTTTCCATGAATGTTTTGGAAGTCTCCTTGTATACCTAACAGTTATAGTGGATTTGAAACATCTAAATTTCTTTAGGCTCTAAACTTTATCTCTAAACTTTATGCTGCTAACAATGCCAATAATAACGATGATATGTGTAGCACTACATGTTTTTATTTAAAATTTCTAACTAGTCATTGCCTCCTAGCAAAGTGCTAGGCAGCAGTTGGTCATTTTTCTCAGATATGAATTTGAAACATTTGTTTTTCCAAGACTCATCCTTAGGACTGGGTTATCTGCACATTTTGCAGCCCTTTCAACTTTTTAGGACCTGAACTTTCACAAAACTTTGCTGCTCCCTCCTTGTGTGCTTAGTACTGATGACCACCACGAGAAGTGTTTACATCTTTCCTTCTCTGTTATCTTCCTTACGTTGCATGGAATGAGGCAATACCATACTGGTAGCCACAAATGAGTGATCACAAAAGTCTGGAAAAACAGACATTGAAATACATTATTCTGGGGAAATGTAAATAAGAAACAATACTAGCAAAATGGCTTTCAAAAACGTTGTGATTAAGAATTGCAAAGAAAACTGCAAAGGTTCTCAGTTCCCTCGACTGCCTTTGATTAAACCAGCACCCTGCCATGCTGATGAAAAGTAATCATCAATAACTAAGGACCTCAAATGCAGTGAGACCCAAGGTGTTTTTGTTTGTTTGTTTGTTTTTTGCATTGCAGATGGAAATAAACCAAATGATTACGTGTAAACTGAAAAAACATTGCCACTAGTTGTACTAGTGAGGGTGTAAAGCTTGCAAAGCTTGCTTTGGAACCTCATCTGACAAGGTCTTGCAGGTTAATAATAGAGATTAATAGGCTTGATGAATAGATAAGATGATTAACCAGTTTTCTTATAGCTTTAGAGAAGCAAGCAGAAGCATGATAAGAATCGAAAAGTGAGAATTGTGACCTCCGTTTCCAGCAAGCAAACCTATTTCCATTTAGGGTGCAGCTAATTGTGAAATTCTTTTCATCTGAACTCTGGCATCTTGTTTACAGCATTGGACACAAGGTTAGCTTTCTTCATTTCATTGCCTATAATGTGGAAATAATTCAGCAACTGAACTTTCTGCTCCTCGGCAACCGTAATAAAAACAATAATACTTCCTCAAGGAGGTTACTTGTCTCAGGTCATTGGTGGTATGACAGAGATGTCCCTATCTTTTGTGAAAGCTAAGCTCTGCTTTGCAAATCTTTGTTCACTAGGGGAATGTTCCCATAAATACTGGCTTTTCAGAAAGTATTTGTTGAAAATGCACAGTGTACATATACCTTATATTATATTAATTGTGTGGGATTTATTGTTGTTATACCTACTATACAACTAAGAGCCTAAATTAAGGATCTCTCTCTCTCTCTGGGGAAGGAAGCTACTAAAATTATAACAAAACACCCTTCAACATTAGAAGTGAGTGCTAAGTGAATGGAATTGGTTGTGACAGGTGTCTCTTAGCAAGACGGTTTCTGTAGCTTATTCTTCCTGAAGGACTTCCACTTTTAGTGGAATAACACTACCAAAATTGGAGAGCATTTGTTAATTCAATTGACATTCTAACAATTTTGCTTAAGAAGCTCACAGTCAGAAATAGCACACATTTAACCACAAACGAAAAGATGCATGTATCCATCAGTTTTAGATGCCTTTTTCTTAAAAAAAGATCTCATTCAATACTAATAATACTAATACTCAAGCAAATTCATGTTATTTCACTTCACCTAGGAAGCTTATGGAAGATTATGGATCCTGAAATGATTCATCTCTGAAAAAAAAAGACTATATATAGCCATCATCATCAAAGTTGTTACATAGTAAAAATTTCTGTTATTTTATTCAGGCAGTCTAACACTTTTCATTGTAAAAATGTCTGAATTAGGATCCATATAGAGGAAGTATAGGGATCATGTAAAAATATAAAGGCCAGATAGAATGAGTTGAAAACTGAATCTACCTCCCCCCTAATATGTTCACATCCTAGACTCTGGGATGCGTGATTTTACTTTATGTGGAAAAAAGACCTCTGCAGATATAATTAAGTTAATGATCTTCACATGAGGAGATCATCCTAGCTTATCTGGGTAGGCTCTACATCTAGTGACAAGTATCTTTAAAATTTTTGCCAGAGGACATGTGTGCTCACTGGAGACAGAAAAAGAGAGAAAGCACCCCCATCCCTCACTCCTGTAGGGAGACAGTCACGTGGCAATTCCTCCTCCATTTCTCCTTCTTTTCAGGATTTTGGGCGCACATGCACATGTGCCCAGTATGTTATTATTTTTTTTTCAAGCTGCTGGGTAGAACTTGAATTGCACAATTAGTTATGTGAGATCTCACCACCTTAACAACCATGCCCCTGACTGGCCCTTCTGTGAGGGGCCACAGCAGAGAAGGAAATATTAAAACAGATACAGAAATTCGAAAGACAAGGCCACAGACTCAAGAATGCCAGGGCAGCCATCATGAGCTTGCAGACATAAGGAACAGATTATGTTCCTTCCTAGGGCCCCAGAAAGAGTATATCTCTACTAACTTTCGGGCTTTTATACTACACGAATGTGAGAGAATAGTATCTGTTGTTTCAAGCTATCAAATACAGAGTAATTTATTACAGGAGCCTAGAAAACTAAGGTTTGCAGTCTTCTATTATGTGGAAAAAAGACCTCTGCAGATATAATTAAGTTAATGATCTTCACATGAGGAGATCATCCTAGCTTATCTGGGTAGGCTCTACATCTAGTGACAAGTATCTTTAAAATTTTTGCCAGAGGACATGTGTGCTCACTGGAGACAGAAAAAGAGAGAAAGCACCCCCATCCCTCACTCCTGTAGGGAGACAGTCACGTGGCAATTCCTCCTCCATTTCTCCTTCTTTTCAGGATTTTGGGCGCACATGCACATGTGCCCAGTATGTTATTATTTTTTTTTCAAGCTGCTGGGTAGAACTTGAATTGCACAATTAGTTATGTGAGATCTCACCACCTTAACAACCATGCCCCTGACTGGCCCTTCTGTGAGGGGCCACAGCAGAGAAGGAAATATTAAAACAGATACAGAAATTCGAAAGACAAGGCCACAGACTCAAGAATGCCAGGGCAGCCATCATGAGCTTGCAGACATAAGGAACAGATTATGTTCCTTCCTAGGGCCCCAGAAAGAGTATATCTCTACTAACTTTCGGGCTTTTATACTACACGAATGTGAGAGAATAGTATCTGTTGTTTCAAGCTATCAAATACAGAGTAATTTATTACAGGAGCCTAGAAAACTAAGGTTTGCAGTCTTCTATTACACAAACTTGGAACAATCACTACATTTGAACAGGCCTTAGTTTCTTCAACTTTAAAAAGTAGTTTCTGGACTTGGGGACCAGCAGGTGGTGTAGTGGTTAAGGCATTGGACACTCCCACAGGACTGACTGTGGTTCAAGTCCTGGACATGGTGACTTGCTTTTTCACTTTGCCTCTCTCTCTTACTATGTCTCTCTCTGGCCAAATTAAAACAGGTGAATGAATAAAATTGAATAAATAATTATAAAAAAGTAGTTCTGAACTAAATAATGAAAATAATAAAAATAAATTATTGGCACCATCAGCATTTGTATAATTCCTTACAAGAATCCTGTGAGTCATGCGGTAAAACTCATTTGAATAATCTCAGAGAGCTGCCCCCTTAGAATAGTGATTAAACCCTGTACATAGGGAATGGATCCCATATGTCTAGTTGCGATTTGAATGCCTTAGTGGCTTGAAACACACCAGGGACATACATATATGGGGGTGCTCCAAATCCTGTAGAGGAGAAACAGAGGATATAGGATTGCAGTGTGACTATACCAAATTGGGGTGGTGCTTTCTTTGCCTAACCCCTATGAGCACAATATGTCCCCTAGTAATAAAAATAAAAGAGAGAGATGAGACCAGCAGCTGCTGTAATGGCTATGTCACTAGACTTCCATGTAGTTGACTACAGTTCAAGTCTTGGACGTGGCGACTTAAAACTCATGTTAGACCTGTGTGTGTATGAGCCTCAAATCCAGAAAAGAGCATGGAAGAGAAGGGACTACGATGCGGTCGTCCCCCCGGGGTGATTTCTCACTTTCTGTCTCTGGCTATCTTTGTCTCTCTGATGAATACACATGCACCATGGCAAAATATATCTCTCTCTAATAAAAAAAGTAGAAAAATATACACAGAGGTTCAGTAATATGTCCTTATGGAAAGGACATTCATGGAGACTCAGCATTGGTCTCCCCCATCATTCAGTGTATAGCATGTCTAAGACGCTGTGCCTGCTGGGTGATACAGGGAGTTTACAGGCTAGCAGGAAAGACAACTATTACATAACCTCCTACATCTCATTTGAATCTTACCCAAACAGAAGTAATAATAACTGTTACTTCTGCAAAGTGGTGATGGCAAATACGGATTATCATCAAATATTTATCTATTCCATGTGCAGAATTTGCATTAAGCGTAAGATCATTTTCCTTGTAACAGAAGCAAGTGAAGAAAATGTACAAGTTAGAGATGGAAGAAAGACAACTCATTGGTCATCCTCCAAGCTGCTTTTAGACAGTAGATAGGTCTCTGAAAGATATCAAACTCACTCTGGTGGAACCAAAGCTGTTGGGTAAATCCATACAATACTCACAGAAGCAAAGTGATTTTCCTGGACTTAAGACTTGGTGGCTGGTTTGCCTGGCATGTTAAATGGAAAGTTCTCAAGCAGAACATCTCACAGAAAGCGTGTCAGCTGGGGGTCCGAGTCACACAGAGCACATCTGCCTACTTAAGCTTTTACTTTGCTGTGCTTGACCAGTTCTGTTCCTCTGCCTTTTGAGGAGGCTGTGAAATGACTATCCCTGAAGATCTTTTGGGAAAAAAATAGCTAGCATCTGTCCTAGATGGCTGGGTCATTTACTCGACGGAAAGCAGTGAGCTGGCCCAGTGGATGTCCTGAGATCTATGGCTCGATGCCTCTCTCTCTTCAGTTCACTTAGCCAGAACTAATCCTTTCAGATGGCCTCAAGTCCTAGAGAGGGAACCTAGCCCAGGTGAGGCAGTAGCATTTAGAAGGTAAGAATCTGATAACCTCAGGTTCAAATTCTAACTTTGCCACTTCCTGTGTGACTCCAGGTCAGTTACTTCATTTGACTTAAACTCGATTTTCTCATTTTCAAAAGAGATCATAATTTCCCCCCCCCAAATGTGGAGTTTTATGTTTATAAATTGCAAAACTTGGCATCTGGTAAATGCAAAACACTAAATGGAAATTCCTACTGCTATTGTAATCATTACTATTGGGTCGTCAGAAAAGTCATGGCATAATTTTCTATGTTTTTCTATGCAAAAACATGTCATAAATTTCCCAAAGACCCAATATTGTTAATTAACACCTTCTCAAAGACAGAGCTGCCTCACTTGGAAACTACCAAATGGCTGGAAACCATAAGCATTTCTCTAGACTGATATAACCAGAATTAAGGATTAGATCCAAGAAACAGAAACTTTACTCTTTATCTTGTAGGCAGATGTATACCTTTTCAGGTCTTTCCTAGTTAATTATTTTTCCTTTCTCTCTACATTTTTTCTTTGAGATCTGACTGTTAACTATCAAAAGACAATTTCTGAGTTGCATGTGTTTGGGCTAACTGGTCAGGACTAAGATTTTTGAGGCATGGAAATTTTTATTTTTAAATAAATTTTGCCAGAGAGTATGTGCACTAGCCTCAGGGAGACAGAGAGACACACACAGAGAAAGGGGAAGTAAGAAAGTACGTCTCCCCATGGGGATGGTCATGACCTATCAGTTCTCCTCCATTTTGCCCACTTTCAGGATTTTGGGCTTGCATGCACAAGCACCTAGTGTGTTAATCAAACCACCTCATCCTATTATGAACCACAGAGTAGGTCATGTGGGATCCAGCCATCTTAACCACCAGGCCATGGACGGGGAAGGCAAGGCAATTTAATAATGATGAGGGTGCAGTAATAATAACTAAACATGATTCCTCATTTTACATAAGTCATATTTTAATCCTTACAACTGCACCAACTCGTTAGATATTATTAGTATAATCACTTCATAGATGAGAAAACAGAATTAAAGTAAAGAACTACCCAGAAGCATGTAACTAGTAAGAAGAGTCAAAGCTTGACCCCATACAATGTGGAGTTCAAGACCAGGATTAACCTGTTATATTGACTTCAGATGGTCAGAGAAATTCCTTGGGGTCTGTAAAATTAAGACTAAATAGATGCAGCCTGGCACGCAGTGAAGATCCACTTGATTATGGATTAGGAGAACTCCTTACAGAAATGGAAAAGGAGGGGGAAAAAAGTGAGACAGACTCTAAACATTTTTCCCCTTTTGTGTCTTTCACAAGATTGATAGAATGAACTATGTTAATACCAAAATCTCTAAGTGTTGTAGTTCTAAAAAAAAGAATTTTGTCACTTCTTAAGCAGATGCAGAAGTTCTATTCTCCTGCTGGTCTGGGGCAGGCTAGCAGGGCTGCGATGCTAGCTAGAGAGATGGGAAGCTCTAACAAAAGCCCTTTGGATATTGGCTTAATGTCTCCATTTAAGGGTTGGCATTCCGATGACTGTTTTTTAGAGCCCTCGAGAATAAACGCTTTCTAATTTGACCTTTAGAATGGAAGTTTTGTATGGGGCACACACTTTAATTGAAGAAGAATTTAACAAGAAACTGTATTCTCCAAAAGATTGTAGAGAATAATTAGCCAGATAATAGTATTTAAAATGATCAAATAATAGATCCTTCTTTCACATGTATTTTTAAATGTCTGATTGATTTTAAACATCTTAATTAGATAAGAATGTTGTGAATAGGTTAGCTGTGTCATTTGAGAGATCAAATATTTCTGTCTCTAATTCCACTTTACCATTATACCATAAGGTGAAACATCTCCTATCAGTTTATATTCCATTGGGTTAAATAATCCCAAATTATATCATATACAGTGAAATGAACGGGCACCTGCAATATGGGAGGCCACGGGACAGGAATGACAATTAGCACTTAAAAAACCCATTTCCCTTGAGTGTCTCAATTACTTCTCCATTCCCAAATGCCCACTTAAACTTTTTGCAATTTGGCCCACTGTGTCTCATGACTTAAGATCAAATTTAGAAACTAGGCAAAGTTTGAAAGGAAGAAATATGAGCCGCTCTCTAACCAATTATTTTCTCTGCCAGTGATGTGAACTTCATTAGAGATGCTGCCAGTGTCCTAAGGAAGGAGGGATCTCACCTCAATCTTCCCTGAGGTGGAAGACACTATGAATGCCAAGACCATTTAGAATTAGAAATAAAAAGTATACAGGAGAATCTAACACTAATGGCTATCCAGACACTGGGGGAAGGAGGGGGGGAGAGAAGCAAGCCTCTAGAGTAAGAAACACAGAAGAAGAACAGGAAGAATCATGCTCGTTTTTTTTTCCCTGTAGTTGGTGTGGCCTCAACAACTGAAAAGAGAAGCCACTTGTGCCTTATTAGAATCTGGACCCTTTCACAGTCCTCCAAAATATGGGCAGGGAGGCACTGTAATCATAACCACAGACACCAGAACTCTACTCATAATGGAAAGAAAAGGAATCCAAGAAGTTGACAGCAGAGTTCATATCTCAGGTCTAGAACAATTGTTAGCTGCCTGCTCCAGGGCCAAGTATACGGCAATGACTAAGCACTAATAAATATTAATAATGATTATGTTTCTTATTAGTCGCAATTGATCATTTTAAATATTACTTTATTAATAGCACCTAAAGTTAATATAAAAATGGCAAAATGTAATAATGAAAGTATAGATTCTAGAGCCATGGTAATCCTGGTTTTGCAACTTATTACCTATGTGACCCCAGGGAAAAGTAGTTAACTTCTCTGCACTTCATGTTCTTCATCTATCACATGAGGATAATAAGAGATCTCATAAGTTTGTGTAATGATTGAGAGAGCTAATGCATGCAAAGTGCTTAGAATAGCGCTTGTTACTTAGTAAGTGCCCAACACATATTAGCTATTTCTGCTATGATTGTGATGTGATGCTATTGTTGTTATTATTATTACATTAGAGGTTATTACTTGCACTATGGCAAGACTGATAAATATGCTCTGGGTATTAGCTAGCCTAATGAAGCCATCAAGTACATGCTAGAGCATCCCTGTTTTATAGATAAGGACATTAGACTCAGAGAATTTACAGAAATAGCCTGTGGTTAAATACCATAGCTGGTTAAGGGACAGAGGCTGAATTTGAACTCAAGGAATCTTTATCTCAATCATTACAGGATTCTTCTTCTCTGTTTTATCTCACAAAGTTCATAAATTGATCCAATAAACACTACAGCTTTAACAGCAATAATTCCTGGATATAAATGATTACTGTACATCTCCTCAATATATTGCTCAAGAAATGAACTAATTCTGATTATGTGACTTTTTATTTTTACTTATTTTTATTTGTATATCATCACATATAGTATGTTATAATATTAATATTATTTTAAGACAGAGTCCTTCTGCCTCAGCCACCCAGTTGCTGGGATTACAGGTGCACACCACCATGCATGGCCTTTAGGTTGGACTGGGAATAGAACTTTGGTCTCTAGAACCTAGACTACAGAGTACCACACATTGGCAGCATGTACCACCATGGCTTTGCCTGCATGCCTTTTAAATAACTCTCCTCATAATTCTTTTTACATTAAAAAATCAAATATTTTATTTTCTTGAAATATGTTCAAGTGTTTCTTACTCCTCTTCACTGTCAAGGTCAAACAGTATGTTCCTAGCCTAGCACATATCTATTATAGCAATATCTGACACAGTTTTTGCATGCATGAATGTCAAAAAATAGTTCAAATCATTAAATGGAATCATTTGAATGAATAACTGAGGTCATTCACTGCACTTAAGGTTAATGTTTTATTTTTGACCTCAAGATTGACACCAGATTTTACTCCCCTAGAAAGCTGCTCTCACTGACGTGATGGTGTTTGCTCTACAATTTGATTGCAGTTCACAGAAACTGATCTAACAATTTTTAAATACAGCAAGCCATAGGAAAGAAGCAATTTTTCTTGAGGCAAAGTCATTTTTGGCACAAATACAAGCTATTTTGTTTTTCTGACCATGATGCTATTCTTGAAAAAGACATGAGATGGGTTTTGATAATTACCAATACTGTTCATTATTTCAGGCAAACATGGAGTGGTGGAAAGGTATGAGAATAACTTCTTGTCTTTCATCTCTACACTCCAATACCCATCATCAGGAGAGCCACAGCTTGGGGTAGCACAAATTGCGCAGTATAGTCCTGCCCTCTGGAAGTCTTTCCTATCCAGTCATTGTTAAGGTTTTTTTCTCCTAGTTACTATTACAAAACTAGTTGTATTTTCTCCATAGCATGGCTGTGGTCTTAAATTATTTGTGTATTCTCTTACTTTTCATCTGGCTTTCCCTATAGTCTATAAGCACTGTGAAAGCAGAGAACTTGCTCAACTGTACATGTATGATATTTAATTCTACATGTCCACATGACCAGGCCAAAGGGTGCTCAGATTCTATATTACTTGTGGATGTGTATGAGGGTATTTCCAGACGAGATTAGTTCTATTAGCATTATTGCATCAGCAGACTCAGGAAAGTAGATGGCCTTCCCCAGAGTGGCTGGCTTCATCCAATTCACACAAAGCCTGGATAGAACAAAACAGCTGAAGAAGGAGGATTTGTCTCTTTGCTTCCAACCTGTTCACTGAGCAAGCATTAGTTTTCCCTGACCTCAGACTGAGATTTACATTATCGATTCCTGTGGCTCTCAGGCCTTCAGATTCTGCCTGGAATTATACCACCACCAGTTTCCTGGGTCTTCAGCTTGTAGGTGGAAGTTCATGGGACTTCTCAGTCTCCATAATCACATGAACCAACTTCCCATAATCGATCTCCTCTCATGTGTGTGAATATGTGTGTATGTGTGTTATTATATACTCTGTTGTATCTGTTTCTCGGGAGGACACTAATACAACATCACTGTGCAAGTTTGAAAGCACTATTGTGCAATAATAGTCCATCTCTATGACTAGACAGATGAGTAAATAAGACTAGGGGTCTATGTAGGAGAAGGGATTATGGCATGGCCATCCCCTAGGGGGTGATTTCTCACTGTCTCTCTGGTAAGCACACATGCCCTATAGCAATAAATTCTCTTAAAAAAAAGAAAAAAAAAACCTAGGGGTTTGGGGCACCAGCAGATGGTGTAATGGTTACATTGCTGGACTCAACTACAGTTCAAGTACCAACTCTGGAGGCTTAAAACTCCCAAGAGGAGAATGGAATGAAGAAGGGATTGTGGCATGGCTATCCCTGTGTGGTGGATGAATTTCTTGCTTTCTGTCTCTCAGTCATGTGCCCTATAGCCAAAAATCACTTTAAAAAAATAGCAAATGACTAGGGGTTGGGGTGTCCAATGCCAAGTAAGCGAACACGTGGAAGCATACCTAAGCAGGAACTATTTAAATTTCATCATCCAAGAACTTGTTTGTAAAAATGTCCCTATACTTATATCACCACTTCTTTCTGCAGGAGAAAGGGAACCAGTGCATATTGAATGCCTCCTCTCAGCCTTGGCACTAAATTTTCAGAAACCACCTGGTCAGGTGGGTCATATCCCTTTTATAAAGAGGGGGAAATGAAGCTCTGAGAGGTTAAGTAACTTGCTCAAAGGGAGACAGTGTCAGGAGGCAAGCAGAGATGGGATCTGAATCCCAGAATGTTTGCCACCCAAACTCCCCTGTGGCTTACTTCTCCCCGCCTCACTGCTATCCTCATGGTGAAACTACTGCAGGCGTCCTCCTGGGTTGGGGCGGTATTTCTCATGACATTATCTTGGTTTGACACACTGTATCAGTATGAATTAGTCTGAAAGGAGTTATTTTAATTAGGTCACACATATTAATGGTATATCACACCTAGAAGGGATCTTAAAATGATTAGGTTATTCAACCCATTTCATCTTGGAGATAAGGAGAATAAAGTGGAGCAAGGTTAAATGACCTGCTCCTACTTATGCATAAAGACCAGAGCAGACAACAGGACTTGAACTTCTTCCCTTCCTGAGGGGTTAAATAGATTGCTTAAACTGTAACCCATCCTTCCTGTCTGGGTCATTTTACAAGTATGCTTTTGATAAATACTATCTGTGAAATGGCTCCAGGAATGCAGCCTGGGAGATTCTGTAGTGGGCAAAAAAAAAAAAAAAAATCATAAATGTATCAGAACATGAACCAAAACATTTAGCCCTCAGTTTAAAGCCATTTTGCTAAGGGGCAATCTGAACCTGATATGAAAAATTACTTAATTTTCATCTTGCTGTTCATTCAGCACTAATGAAATACATCCATCCCATTATCTTTTATCCTCTACACCACAGTTTTGGTTTAATAGACATTGGAGTATGATTTGAATGGAGTGTAAATATGATTCTACCACGTGGCTGGGTGACTTCAATCAAAGACCTCAACCTCAGGACCCGCAGTTGGCATAATTGCTATGTCGCTGGACTCCCATGTAGTTGGCCGCAGTTTGAGTCCCAGACCCGGTGGCTTAAACTCATGCCAGGCACACGTGCATGCATGCCCAAGATCCTGAGAGGAGAGTGGAGGAGAAGGGATTGTGGAGTAGCTATCCGCCTGAGGGATGATTGGGTGATTTCTTGCTTTCTGTCTGTCTTTCTGTTTGCTATCGAGCGTAACCTCTCTGAAACTCGGTTTCTTCTTTTGAAAGTGGGGCTAAGTAAATTTCCCCTATAAAGTATTTTGAAAATCAAATGGTGTAGATGTGATTAATAGACTGTAACAAAGAGTGGGAGAATTCCCCCCACATTGTGCTGTGCCTGTGTACCTTAATGATTCAGTTGCCTTCAAAACACTGAATACTATAAGGAAAAACACACAATCTCCACTCTACCATTTCACCTATCTCCGTTGGCCCTTGCTTCACCAATTCTTATTATCTGCCCAGTCCCTAACAGACAATTGCTACTACCTCAATTTTCTAAACATTGCGATGCGATGAAGATAACCAGTCTGTACAATCTAAAACTTGAAATCTTTATACAATTGTCTATTCTCTGACAATTATACACCTAGAAGACCAGAAAGGGTTATGGTTAATAAAGAGTATATTGACCTTTTCTGGGGAATTATGCGAGGCACCTTTATTACAAATACCGTAAATTGAAAAAGATGCAAGAAAATTACAGGGTTCAACCAACTAACGAACAGATTCATCATGAACATTCATTAAATGTCAACCTGGTGGATTAGGAACAGCAGCAATTAGCGTGCAGTGATCAAATGATATTTTAAAATGCCAAGAGTGGATTTTTTTTTAAAGTGAAAACTCACTTTTTAATCTTGAGTTCAAACGTTGTTTTATAACATGGGAGACATGAGATTTGTTTGAGATTTTTTTCTAACCATCACAAATATATTAGCACTAGAATATTATTAGTCTCAATTAATCTAGAGACAAGTTTAAATGTTTGAAAAAGTTTGAAAGCCTGGATTCTGCTGAGAAAAATCACAGTTTACGACTAAGACTCCTTCTGGTTTTTCCTTCACTCCATTATTCCCTCTTGTCCCTAAATCTGCACAATAACATCAATGACATTCCTCAGGAGATAAAGGAGGTACAACAATCTGCAAATAATGAGTATAATGGGGGTAACAGGAACCCCCAATAATAGCATTAGAACTGTAATTACTAACTATGCTTTTCTTCAAGATGCAGCTCCTCTAAGACCTCAGTTCTCCTCACCTTTAAAATTGGGGGACTGGTCCATCTTCTCTAGGGACCCCGGGTCCCCTAGCTAAGTAAGTAGATAGTGAAGGTCAGGATGCTCAACAGAAACACAAAACTGATTTCAGGTCACTCTTCCACCCTTCTACTGCAATGCCCTTAAAAGCACTTCATAAACATCAAGTTGCTTTTCCTCACCACAGGGCTCTAGGATACATGCCTTCTTTTTCTTTTCTTTATTATGTGTTAAAGAGCAGAGAGATAAAGAAGAGTAGTAGTAGCTTATCCCGGAAGCCACAGGAAACAGAGCACTAAAAAGGTTTTCAAAGTGAAGTGTTATTGGCTTTTGTCCACCAAAGTGAATCCTGACACCAGGTATCCTGCATTTTCTGGGGCTTAAGCTAATTCTTTCTTAGTAAGGAAGACAGGGCCCTTTATAAATGGTCCATTCCTTTCCTTAAAAAAAAAAAAAAAAAAAAAAAGGAAAAATAAAAAACTCCATACAGTAAAAGGTAATGAGTATAAAGATTCAATTCTTTTTTAAAAATTATTTTTATTTATTCATTCATTTATTTTAATTTGATCAGAGACAGACACAGACAGAGAGAGAAATAGGGAGAGGGAAAGTGAGAAAGCAAGCCACCAGGTCCAGGACTTGAACTGTGGTCCACCATGTGGGAGTGTCCAGTGCCTTAACCACCACACCACCTGCTGGTCCCAAAGTTTCAACTCTTTATTGCTACTAGGATGTCATTTAATTAAAAGATACTCCATGGGGGGGTGGGAGTTTTAAGGCGCTGGACTCCCACAAGGCCGTCCAGAGTTCGAGTCCTGATTTGCTAGCTTGAAAAATCATATGGGGTGTGTGTACTTGTGTGTCCAAAATCCTGAGGGGAGAACGGAGGAGAAGGGATTGTGGTGTGGCCACGCCCTCTATGGGGTGATTTTTCACTTTCTGTCTCTGTCTCTCTCAGGTGAGTGCATGTGGCCTATGGCAAAAACCTAAAAAGAAAAAACAAGAAACAGTGCTCCATGGAATGCTATAGAATAAAAGTTGTTAATACAGTGTTTGAAAGTATCTTGCTCACAATTGCATATATCCTTAGCACACACTTAGTTAGGCCTGATTGACAGTATAGCATTGGTCTTTCCTCCTTTTCCATTTTTCTTTATTTGTAAATTGTTTAATATTGAACTTATTTATGATGATAAACACAGATGATGGCAGAGTATTCTCTCCATACTTTCAAAAGGAGGAATGAAGGAGATAGAAGAATAAAGAATATAAACACTATTTACTGAATTCAGAAAGCCTGAAGTTGTAAGAATGAAGATTAAAAGCACCTTCATTCCTTGTTTAGGTTTCTGGCAGATACACTATTTTGGCTGGTCTTACAGCAAGTTGGTTTCCTGCCTTTTTATTTGAAACTAGGTGTTCTATTTGTATTTCTTTTTATTTCTCTCTTTTCTACTCATTTCAGATATCGGTGGCATCACATTTAGTTTGTCCCCTGCTTTCCTAGAGTTTCTAGCACAGTGTCATGTGCTCAACTGGTATTTAAATATAGGTCAAAGTATTTGAGAGATAATTACAATCAGCAAAAAATTCATATCACCTAAAATGTATAAGGCAGGGACTCTAAAGGAAATCTGTGACAAATAGCATCATAACTTCCCCTCTAAGGGAATGAGCAGGTGTGGGACCAGCAGTTAGCATAATGGCTATGTCGCTGGACTCCCATGTAGTTGACTGCGGTTCAAGGCCCGGATCCAGTGACTTAAAACTCATGCTGGGCGTGTGTGCGTGCATGCCCAAGATCCAGAGAGGAGAAGGGATTGTGGTGTGGCCATTCCCTCTTGGGGGTGATTTCTTGTTTTCTGTCTCTCTGTCTCTTTCTGTCTGTCTGGTGAGCGCATGCACCCTATAGCAAAAACTTCTCCAAGAAAAAAAAAAAAAGGAATGAAAATGTGTTTTTATAAATGTGAAGTGGCATTTTCTCACTCATGTGAGCATGGAATTTTGAGGGAATGGGCAGGTATGAGATACAGCAAGGACCGTACTCACTCGCCTTCTACAGTCAGAAATGAGCATCTGATGAGTGAAGTAGGTTAGGTCTAACTACACAGTACAGGAAAGACCAAAGTAGGAGGAAAACATGCCCCATTTGGAGGAGCCCAATGACAGACACGTTTGCCAGAAATTCTGTTTTTAAGAGAAGTTTGCAATCTAGGTTATTTTCTGGAGAAACTATTTTAAAAATTACAGTCCTTAATTCTTATGCAGGACTTGAATATAAAACATGTGAAAGTGGAGAATAATAAAAGTCTCAAAGAGACCATATTCATATTGACCTCACAGAGGGTTGGAGGGTCCAGAGCCCTTTGGAGATGATAAATGTGGTTTTGAAAGGAACAGGGCCAGAAGGGTGAGGAATCAATGCATGCAGGCCAACAGGCATAAATGGGCTCTTACACTAAAAAGGTGCGTGTAGTCAGACACTAAATTTCTGATACCAGCAAAGATATTGCTAGAAGGAACCACAGTTCTACTACAGCTAAACTGAAACTATTTAGAATCATTCTGTTTCAAAATTTGGCCCTCACAGTGAAGATTAACAGGGCAATTAGTTTTATCTTATTCTCATGTGCAACATTCTTTGGTTCAGAGTATGAGTCAGATATACAGAGTAGCATTTTCTCTTCAATTACATATCATCCACCATAGTTGGTGGGATTAAGATGTCTACTACTTTTACCCTTTTATCAGAGGGTACTTCCTCTAACTTAGTGTTTAGTTAGCTCTTCAAATAAATGAATGCATGAATGAGTTTCTTATGTTACTATCTGATTTTGATATGACTTATGGACAGTTAATAGTGTACTAATTTGAAATAACTTATTGCTCATCTACCTTATTAGCCATTTACCTTTTTTATTTATTTATTTTTTAGAGGTTTTTGCTATAGGCCGCTTGCGCTCGCCAGAAAGACAGAGAGACAGAAAGCGAGAAACCGCCCCCCAGGGGGGATGGCCATGCCGCAATCCCTTTTCCTCCATTCTCCTCTCGGGATCTTGGGCACACATGCACATGTGCCTGGAGTGAGTTTAAGCCACCGGATCTGGGACTCAACCACAGTCAACTACATGGGAGTCCAGCGACATAGCCATTACGCTAACTGCTGGTCCCCTTTATAAAGGGTTTTAAGACCATCTTAAATTTTACTCTCCTAATTTTAAGATTTAATAACAATCACTATAACTTACTGTGCAGCTGCTAGGTGTTTCAAAGACTTGTTCACCGATCACGTAACACGTCAAGATATATATTATTATGCCCATTTTTCAGAAGGGAACTCTGAGGTTTTAAGGAAATTAAACAACCTCCCCAATGTTAGTCATATGTGGTATCTGATAGAATGACCATGTAAACCCTGATCAGCTCTACTCAAAGTTTCTACTCCTTTTTTTTTTTGGAGAGGTTTTTCCTATAGGGTGCATGCACTCGTCAGACAGACAGAGCCAGAGAGACAGACAGAAAGCGAGAAATCACCCCCCGGGGGGATGGCCATGCCACAATCCCTTCTCTTCCGTTCTCCTCTCGGGATCTTGGGCACGCACGCACACACTCCCGATGTGAGTTTTAAGCCACCGGGTCTGGGACTCAGGATCTTAGGCATGCACGCACACACGCCTGGTGTGAGTTTTAAGCCACCGGGTCTGGGATGCGAACCACGGTCGACTACATGGGAGTCCAGCGACATAGCCATTACGCTAACTGCTGTTCCAAAAGTTTCTACTCCTTTTTAAAAAAAATAATTATTTAATTTTATTATTATTAACTTTTAATTTGCTATAGGGCATGTGCACTCATGAGAAAGAGAGAGAGAAAGAGAGAGAGGGAGAGAACATGAGAAAGCAAGCTGCCAGTTCCTAGACTTGAACCAGTTTGCCACATGGGCATCCATTACTTTAACCACCATGCCACCTTCTGGCCCCAAGGTTTCTACTCTGAAATGTCCCTTTTCATCCAACATAATGATTCAAAAAAATAGTAAAATTGATTTTTAACTGATAACCAACTACCTGAAAAAGGAACTAATAAATGCTTGTCAAAGTTTCAAGTTATTTTTAACATGGTTCTGTCAATAAAATTGCTACTTTATACACACCCCCAAAATAAAAGTCATACAAATATGGTTTGATTTCTGCATGTTTTCATTATCAATTATATTTAAAACAGTTACTTTGTTGATCACTTAATCATCTGAAGGAAATAAATGCCACTATGGGACATTAAGAGGCTAACACAGTAAAAAATCTAAACTGCAATTATAATTTGTTTCTTAGCAACTAATAGCAAAAGTTATAAAGTTGATACTAGCACATCTCTAAAAGGCAGCTTTACAGCTCTGGGAATATTGCGACAGTCCTTAACAGTATAATGTTGTGAGTAATTTGCTTTTGCTACTATTATAAGATAAATTATTTTGGATCTGCTTGGTCAAAGCCCTAAAGAATTCTCATTAAAAGTCAGCTATTATTGTGTGTGTTGTTTCCTTTTCCTCTCTCACCCATTATACCCAACCCACTGTATTGGTTATTCCATGCATTATAATAGGTTGAAAAGAATCAGCATGATAAAAACAGATTCCTTTAATAACTAGGAGAAAGGAGTTCATCATTATAATAGTTCCATTTCCTGTCTGAAACAGCACTTATTAAATGTAGTCATGGTTAGAGTAAATTAAAATTTTTATAATGGATATGAGTGAGAGCAACAGGGATTTTAAAAAGTTCTACATGCGGTAAATGGGAGAAAATAGTAGTGAAATTTGAGTGGCCTTCTGCCTTAGAGATTAGGAGATTTTCAGGTACAAAGGGGTCAACCAGAAGTATGATGGTTAAGGTGGCTGGACTATCGTTGGGGACTGTGAAGTTCAAGTTCTGGATCAGGAGGCTTGAGAAACACACTGAGCATGTATGTGTATGTGTGTGTGTGTGTGTGTGTGTGTGCATGCCCAAAATCCCAACAGAAGGAAGAAATGTAGGAGAAGGGATTGCAGTGTGACTCTGACCAATGGGAGGGAGAGGCAATTTCTCACTTTCTCTCTCTCTCTCTAGTGAGCTCACACACCCTCTTGCAAAATTAAAGAAAGAGAAAAAAAGATCCTACTAGTGGCTTACATTTGGGGAATAGAATTTAATTTGTCCTAGAGGAACACTGTTCTATGTATCAACCTGAAAATCTTGAAAACAATTAGGTCATAATTTTATTTTATACATGCATGAAATACAGATGACATGAAATATTTCTGGGATAGTTATTTCTTAACACTAGAGGATATATATTATTTACCAAGAAACAAAATTATTGCATTAAAATACAAAGACATAGTAATATATTGTCATTAATGGATAAATGATATCTTTTCAAAAATTTGCCAGCAGGTACCAGTGCTCACCAGAGAGAGACAGAGGGAGGACAAGAGAGATGAGAAAACACTACCCCCGAGGAAATGGTCTTGCTGCAATCCCTTCTTCATTTCTCTCTCCCTTCAGAGACTTTGGGCATATACGCATGTGCCCAGCATATTTATCAAGCCTCTGGATCCAGGACTTGAACCGTGTGGTTGGCCTTGTGGGATCCAGCCATCTCAACCACCAGATCATGGGCTGGCCCAATATATTCTAAGAACTTTCACAGAGAAAAAGATAAATTGTATGGTCAAGCATATTTGGAAATATGTTGGTTATATAGGGAAGAATTGTTGTGAGCATAAAACAATGAACATCACAACTGCCAATGTGATGATGTCTTGGGCAAGATACCTTCTAAATAAACCAAGAGGTCATGACTCATCTTTACTGCCCACATGCTGTGTACTGAGATCCTACTATGCAGAACTCACCCTCCTGTCTACGCATGATGTGACTCCATTTATAGTAACCAGGGAAACTAGAATCTCAATTAGTCTTCCCATCCTTTGCTCCTGAGAGAGGGTTAGGGATAACTAGCCTTGCCTCTGATAGATAATGGATGTCAGGCACATTTGCTAAAGCAAACCTTTACTCATTCAAAGACACATGAACAGCTGTACTCCCTAACACAGCCCCCAAGAACACTCTTAGCCATATCAGTTGAAGCTATTTATAGTGGAAACCATAACTCTCACCATCATTGATCCTATACTAAATTTGAGAGGCAGATGTACAACCCAACTTAAATACATACAGAGTGATGAGTAGTCATAGTTTCCCTAATATTAGAAGTATTAATCATGAATGACAATTTCTCTTTAAATATCATATAAAACAAATCTGGTCTTCTTGAAAGCATAAAGGACCCTTAAATTCAAAAGTTTTAATAGCACCTAGAGATTTTCAATATACTTTGTGTGTGTGGGTTTTTGTTGTTGTTGTTGCTCTCTATATCATGCACTTAAACAATCAAATGAAGGGGCTACGCCTATTTCTAGCTCACATATAAATGAAAGATTCTGCACCCTACAGGCTCAGCAAAAAGTCATTAAATAACATTTAATGCAATAGAGACTTAGAGATAGATAATTTGTATTGAGCACTGATTCGATAGCATGCTTTATGCCAGAAAGTCTACTGAGGAAATACTTTCCTGTAATAAATATGCTAGTGATATGAGGTATAACATACAGGGAACAAAGAAAGGCATGGTGATTTCTACTTATTAAATATCTGTTAACTGCCTGTGTGGATCAGAGCCAGTTCTGGGTGTTGATATTATATAAAAGTGCATAAAAGAAAAGGTTCTTGTCCTCCCAGCACTCATATTATAGTGAAAGAAATGGACAACAGCTTAATATACAAAGGAAAAAGTGACATACGAAGTGTGATAATTCCTGTGTTCAAAAAATTTTTTTAGATTTTTGCCACATGGCATGTGTGTTTACCAGAAAGAGACAGAAACTGAGAAATCACCCAATAGGGATGGCCATTCTGCACTCCTTCTTCATTCTTCTCCCAGGATTTTGGGCGTGCACACATATGTGCTCAGCTGTTTCTCAAGCTGCCGGATCTGGTACTGGAACCAAGGAGTTATCCTAGTGGAATCTTGTGCTTTATCCACCACACTACCTGCTGACTCTGTTAGAAATTTTTAAAATGTTGTGGCTAGCAGACAGCGTAATGGTTACGTTGCCGGACTCCCACATAGTTGACCGTGGTTAGAGTCCTAGACCTGGTGGCTTAAAACTCATGCTGGGTGTTTGTGCCTGCATGCCCAAAATCCCAAGAGGAGAATGGAGGAGAAGGGATTGTGGTGCTGCCATCTGCCCTGGAGGGTGATTTTTCACTTTCTGTCTTTCTGGTGAGTACATGTGCCCAATAGCAAAAACAAATAAACAAACAAACAAAACAAACAAAAAAACCTCTCAAAATGAAAAAGAGAAAAAATTTTCAATATCATATTATGGAAACTAAATAGTATTAGACTTTATAGAGAATGGTCAGAGACGGTTTGCTTCCCTACCAACTCTACGTTCAAAAGAGCTCTGAATGGAGAACAAAACAGGATCAGAAGAAATGAAGCTTGAAAACAGATTTATAAGAATGAACTGGCTGGAAATAAAAACACAGTAAGTAGTATTTGAATTCTGAAAGAAGTCAATGCAGTGCCCTAAAGGAGTCCCTGAGAATGTTTAATTGCTGTAGTCACTGTACAAAACATATGGATCATATCATACAAGATTAATGCTTTTAAGATGCAAAAGCAAACCATTGCTTCTGCCTGCTGGAAAGTCCTTTCTGTCCCACAGAGCATATGATGAATCAAGAGCACTGGCAGGCTGCAGGGTGAACTTTACAAGCTCATCCAGTCTTTTGCAAAGCTGAACTAGTTGTCTGTGCTTCGAAAGAAGAGAGCTGTTCAAGTCTATGGTTGAGTGAGAATTGACATAAGAATCCTAGGAATCTTGCAAGAACAATAGGCTATTTTGTAAATTGCCCCCAGTGCATTTGTTTTGCTAGATGGTTAATAAAAATAAGAAACCAGTATTAAATAAACATCTTGAGGTCAAATGACACTGTCCTGTGGTATATGGTCAGTCATTGGTTCCAAAATACCTCTAATATTTGTCACTCCTACAGTTTTCCCAAATGAAAAGCTTGATACTTGGATTTACACAAAATAAAATAAATAAAAAAGAGATACTAGTCTGAACGAATGTTCTATTTTGTTGCCCCATCCCCATAGGTCCAGTATGTAAAGTTCAGAATTCTTGAAGGATTTCTTAATCTTAAAATATATAAACTATCAGTTGCTTTTTACAAATTCACAAGAGCTAATGTGGAGGGTAACCATCATTTCCTTGTCAATTATTTGTGGAGAAAATGTGTCACTCCTTTACATTTATTTATTTATTTATTTATTATCATCACTCCTTTACTTTGATATGCATGAGGAAAGAATGAGTGACTGATTACTTTCAAGGTAGAGGAGCTAAGAAAGAATTGCTATGGAAAAGTAGGTTCATCAAAAAGAAACAGGGGGCCAGCAGGTGGTGTGGTGGTTAAGGTGCTGGACTCCCACATGGCCAACAGTGGTTCAAGTTCTGGACCTGGCAGCTTGAAGCTCAACCCAGGTGCATGTGTGTGAATGTGTATGCCCAAAACCCTAAGAGTAGAATGCAGAAGGGATTGTGGTGTGGCCATGCCCCCTGGGGGGTGATTTCTCACTTTCTCTCTGTCTTTGTCTCTGGTGAGTACACATGCTCTATAGCAAAAATCTCTCCAGAAAAAAGAAAAAAAGCAACAAACTCTTCAGACAGAATGAAGACTTGGGAGTGAAACTGATATATCTTTTCTAGACCAACACTTGTCTAATTCAAAAGTCTACTGAGTTGAAGTTAAGGTGTCATGACCATTACAAGAATTTTGGTGACTATATAAGCCCTTAATGCCTACAGAGTGATTAACAAAGAGGACAAACTTTCTGCAATAGATAATGAAAGCAGTGGCATTGCCTCACTGAAGAGGTTATGAAACAGACACACAGACACACAGCCAGGATCCCAGGTCCTGGCCACCCAGAATCAAACACGTGTTGCCTTTCTAAGGTCTGGTTTCTTTTTTGTTGTTGGTTTTTTTTTTTTTTTTTTTTGAGATGTTTGGTTTTCTGATGCTTCCCTGGAATCACTGGATTTAAATAGACCTCAATATCAGGAATAAGACCCCCCCCAGGGGGGATGGCCACGCCGCAATCCCTTCTCTTCCATTCTTCTCTTGGGATCTTGGGCATACGTAGCACACATGCCCGCACGACGTGAGTTTTAAGCCACCGGGTCCAGGACTAGAACCATGGTCGACTACATGGGAGTCCAGTGACATAGCCATTATGCTAACTGCTGGTCCCCCTAAGGTGTTCTTCAAGTGTCAGGTGTTTTGTTTTTGTTTTTGTTTTTGTTTTTTTTTTTGAGAGGTTTTCACTGTAGGGCATGTGTGCTCACCAGGCAGACAGAGAGAGACACCATTCTCCTCTCGGGATCTTGGGCACCCTCGCACACACGCCCGGCGTGAGTTCTAAGCCACCGGGTCCGGGACGCGAACCACGGTCGACTACGTGGGAATCCAGCAACATAGCCATTACGCTAACTGCTGGTTCCCAAGTGTCAGGTGTTTTCAAATAATCCTGCCTGTAGGTTGTTGTAGAAAGTATCCAGTAAGAATGTTGGATTCCCTTACCTACCTAACTATAAGAGTAAGTACAAAACTTAAATAAATTAATACTGTCAATGAATAAAACTTATGCAGACTTTAAACTTGAACAAAAGCAGGTCAGTACTACTATTGAACAAAAATCATATCTTTCAATTTGCTCTTTTAGACTATTAGATCATGAAAATTTCTGCCAACTTAAAAAAATAGAGTGAAATTTCCTTTGACCCTGTATTTCCTTTAGCTATGCCTTTCTCTTTCCTTTTCCAGCTATGCCCTTGCCTTGTCTATTTATTCATTTCCTATTCACTTTTCAACTGACTGCATCTGAATACTGCCCTCAGTTCTTCCATGAAATCATCGATTCCATGTTGCCAGGGGGTATTCTTCAGTCTCTATCTTATCTGATTTCTCAGTAAGAAGTTTTCAACCACTCCTTGAAAATGTCTGCTCTCTGCCCTTCCTGATTTCTAACTTCTTAGTATCTTCTTTTTTATTCTTTTTTGAGGTTTCTTTTTTTAAAGTTTACTTCCTTCAAGAGAGTGAAAGATCAGAGACAGAGGTTGGGGGAGAGGCACAGAGAGAACTACCCTCAACGGGATCTCATCCTGCAATCGTCCCCTCAGTCTATCTAGGGTCACGGGCACATACAAGCCTCCAGCAATATATAGAAGGAACTGGGAACAGACTCTCTGATCTTCCATATGGATCCAGTATTACAGAGCAATGTATTACTTCTACGCCACTGTGGTTTCCAACTTCACCTGTCCATGTTCGTCATGGTACCCTTGGCCTGCTGCTTTTCTCTCTTTTTTGGGGGGCAACCTGATGCTTTCTCATGATTTTAATTCTTCTGATTTTTAAAAATTATATGCAGTTGCCAGAGAGAGAGGAGAAAGTACTCCCACAATGGGTCATGGTCACACTGTGATCCATTCTCTTCCATTTCTCCATTTCTATGAGGACTTCCTGCATACACACATGTGCCCAGTATTTTTTATCAAGCCTCCAGGCTGCAATTCTAACTTTGGTCAGACAGGTAGGATCGGTGCCCAACACACACACACAGTGCTTAACCACTATACAATGGAGCCAGCCTTCATGATTTTAATCCTAACTTTTATGCCAATGCCTACTTATAGTGGAATCTTCAATCCTGTTGGTGTATTATCCTGATATATTCAACTGTCTAACATGGGCATAGCTACTTGAATGTCCTACAGGTAAGGAGTCTTACATCCTAGCTTTCCTGAGAGTTGTAGTTTACATTGATTGTTTGGGCACAGTTATTGATAATGACCTTTTACACACTCCTAAGTATGTAAAGTAGGTTTAGAAGATAAATCATTTGTATGTCTGCAAATTGCCATCACTTGATCTCTAACCCTAACCTGCTTCCACACTCAGCCAAGGATACTACACCATCCAAGACATTAGACAGGGAGTCATTCTGGACTCCTCGTTCTCACTTCCTCTCTCCACCCTCAACCATACTACGATTTCACCTGATATATCCAAATATGCCTCCTCTAATTCCATTGCTTATGAGCAGATATCTTTTCCTGCTTGGAATATTGCAAAGCCTTCTTAGCCTTTTTATTTTTTTTTCAAATTTTAGTATCCCAGTGCTTTTAATGCACATTCCAAAAGGAAGCCACAGGAATCAATCCCTAAAATGCACACATCTTCGTATCCCTCTGCTGCTTTATACCCTTTGAAATCATCAGCCACAGAAGAGTAACTAAAACTCCTTAGCATGTTAAATCAGGCCCATCATCTGAGCCTTACTTGTCTCTTCACTTCCTATCCTTCCACTTCCCTCCTCATAACTGACAAACTCGATATAGGCAGTGTTTGTGTGTCTCTGCGTATCCATGCAGACCCAGGTTTTGCAGCTCCTGTTGCATAAAACTCCCTGCCAGCTCTCTTGGCCTCTTGAGCTAGCAACCAACTGTCAAGAGAGGGCTCAGTCATTGTCTCTCTTGAGGAACTTACTATGTATTCTGGAATTGAGAATATATTGTTCCTCCATGTTTCATTACAAACTGTGCCCACTGCCGTCTTTTCATTGGCCACATACAACACCAGAATTGATATTTTATTCCCTTTTCTTCCATTAGAGTACAAGGTCCTTCTTGTTAACTTTTACTCCTTTCAGTCAGTTCTTCTTTAGATGTTTTTTTTTCTATTATCTTTTCCCAACCAGGCAGGTGAGATTTTATAATTGGAAGAAAATATGTTGACATGCTTTGTCTCAGATGATCCGTACAACAGTCATAGATATCAATGACATCCCCACTAAGCAGATGAGGTGCAGAGATGCGAAGTGACCTGCCAGAGGCCACATGGTACAGTGGCAAGTGTGAGAGAGAAAAGGCAGCCTGTAAAGAGTGTGGACAATTCTGTCTACCATGAGCTTGCTTAGTCAATTTCCCATACTGCCTTAGAGATGGGAAACCCAAATATCTTGTACTTCTTCATTTCAATTTTCTTTGGCTCCACATACGGGGAGTTTCTCACCATGTCTATTATTTAAAGATACCTATTTTTCATACATGCCTCTGAACTCTCTAACTTCTTCCTCTGATGTTCAACTAAAGAAACAATTACTTGCTTGTTCAATCCTGTGGGTAAAAAATGGTGTACCTGTCCAGAGATGGGCATGTATCCCTGCAACTTATGGGAATTTGAGGGTAACTTTAACTATAGGCATTTTGCTTTACATGCTGAATTGGGAAACAAATCTATCTGAAGATGTGTGAAGATTTGCCATGCTCTTTCCACTCCAAACCACCGAGGGTTTCCAGACACTACTGGTGAAGGAGAAGCAGTAGGTTTTAAGCACATTTACTTCCCACTCTGAATTTTCCACAGCAAAGCAAACTGAAAAGTAGGGAAAACACAATAAAACACACTGAATGCCAGCTGGGTATGCACCACCTGTTTTTCTGGGAGTTAGCTGCTATGCTTGGTAGTACAGTCCCCGAGCTATGCCTCAAATGGAAACAGATTCCCTCTGAACATTTTACCATCCACTAAGTGTTGCTTTTAAACTTTTGCTATTCCCACTGTGTCAGCTTTTCAACGAACAGTTCTTAGCCATGTGACTTGGATTTACATTTCTTTGCTGAGCTCAGTATACTGATGATCTCAAACCCTGGATGGTTTCTGTTTGTTTTCTTTAATCCTTATGGGTCAGTGCTGCCTGGGATGTACTGTGTAGTCACCAGGCAAGAAAGACTCTTCACGTAGGTTCTTTTCCCAAATTCAGCACTTAAAGCAAAATGCCCATGGCTAAAGTTACCCTCAAAATTCTCTGTAGGTGTAACCCACATTTAAACAGGTACACCATTTCCTCCATCTACCCCCATGGGATGCAGCTTTTCAGATCCCTTTTCTTTGCCAGACCAGATTGATGAGTGTATAACATACTTCCACTCTTGGGATTAAGGATGCTGATTGGCCTGGTTTAAGAAGTGTGTGTGTGTAGGCATATAGCAATACTGCCTTATTTCTTTTTATTTTTATTTAAAAAAATTTTTGAGAGGTTTTTCCTTTAGGGTGTGTGCATGCTCTGGAGATAGAGACAAAGACAGTGAGAGGGAAAGTAAGAAATCATCCCCCCAGGGAGGATGGCCACACCACAGTCCCTTCACTTCTATTCTTCTCTCAGGATCTTAGGCATGCATGCACATACACACCCTGCATGATTTTGAAGCTACCAGGTCTGGGATTCGAACCACAGTTGGCCATGTGGAAGTCTAGCAACATTACTGCCATGCCATCTGCTGGCCCTAATATTGCCTTATCTTAAATGGTTGAAAAGTTCCAACATCTTCATTCAAAGCTAAATGGAAAGAGATGGGAAAGCTACTCTTTAGTTCTTCAATAACAAGATATAATCTAACCATGATAATAAGACTTAGCACAGGCCTGGAAGCCCAAGACATGGCCTCCAGGACATATTGTAAGAGACTGACATTGATTCCTGGAGAAAGTTCGCTTGTCTTGCTGCTACTTGTGGTTTGCTTCTTGTGGACTCTGGACTCTGCTGATGATTTCTAAGGGTCTCTGCTACAGGCAAGAATCACTTCTACCTGCCAATCATTGTATCAGGAATTTCTGTTTCTGAGAACATTGATTTACAGACTTCGGACTTAATGGAACAATAGAATTTTAAGGGTAAAAAGGTCTGTATGTATGAAAACAACATAGGTGTTTCTAAGTATAAACATTAAGAACTACCACCACTGGGGCCAACATGTGGTTTAGTGATTAAGGTGTTGGACTTCCACCTGGATAACTGCAGTTCCAGTCGTAGACCTGACAGCTTGAAACTCATGCAGCATGCATGTGCCTGCATACACAAAATCCTGAGAGGTAAATAGAGGAGAAGGGATTGTGGCATGGCTGTTCCCCTGGGGGATGATTTCTCACTTTCTCTCCTTTACCTGTGTCTCTCTGGGAAGCACACATGCCCTATAGCAAAAATCTCTCAAAAAAACCCCAAAACAAAAACAGAAACAAAACCAAAAATGCACCACAATCTTCTACTGTCATCAGTTCATAAAAGATAGAATTTTTCAACATTATAAGTTAGGAAGAACATTATAGCAGGAGAAAAACTGTCCTTTAAACTGACAAACTCTGCCTTTTTTTTTTTTTTAATGTAATACATTTTTCTCTAGACTGGTGGAAATACTATCACACACATTTTAGAAACCAGCATTTGAAGGTATGCCTCCAAACTATCTCCTTTATAAAATAATGACTGTACAAAATAATGTCTATCTGATACCCCACTATTTAAGATCCATTTCTTTGATCTCAGGATGGAGCCCATTTCTAATCAAAATAGCAATGTGGTGTGGTGAATAGACAACAGAATTTGAAATCAAAATTCTGAGTTTTGATTTTTACATCTGACATTTATTAAAATCATGGATGAGAGGAACCAGCATATGGCATAGAGGGTATGTCACTGGACTCCCACGTGGTCGACTATAGCTCTAGTCCCAGACCCAGCAGCTTAGAACTCACACCTGGCACGTGTGTGTGTCTGTGTGTGTGCACGCGTGTGTGTGTGTGCCATCCAAGAGGAGAATGGAGAAGGAATTACAGTGTGGCCATCCCCTCCATCACTCTGTCTCTCCAGTAAGCACATGCATTCTATAGCAAAAATCTCTCTCTTAAAAAAACAAACAAACAAACAAACAAACAAACCAAATTACGGACTGGAGAAAGTCACTTCCTGTCTCTGATCTACACTCAACATAGCTCTACAGCAGGGCTGAGGGTGGTTATAAACATACCTCATGGGGTTTTTTGTAAAAACCAAAAGATACAATAGATTGAAAAGTACTTTCTAAACAGTAGATTCATATAGACAATTTAGTTTTCAGTTCCCCCCCACCCAAGGCATAGCAGTGGTGTCTTACATTACCAAGAAGAAAATGAAGCAGTAGACAGAAAGACCAACATGCATTCTGTGAATAGGGTGACAATTTTCTGAGCTTTACAGACTTCAGGAGTCATTATAAAGCAGTTAGAAATAACCAACAAGATTGTTTTGGAAGGAATTGGAGTCTGAGCTCCCAAGGTCTTCCATATTTATATTATGGGCTTTCTACAGCTGGTGCTACAAATCCAGTAAATACTTCACTGATTTCCATTTTCTACAAACACAATTTCAGTTAAAAGACAATTCCTAGTTAACGAATTTAATACTGAGACAATTAACTAGATCACCTACCTGCTAACTGCAACAACATTGATTTCTGTTGAAATATTAATTATCCAGGGCAAGATTTCCTGCTTAACTTTCAAAACAAGCTTAAAATGCACTATTTTACATCATTGCCAAGGTTAAGAGGAAGATGGTTATGATGTGATGAAAATTTATATGCCTGGATTCACCATTCATTTTAGAGGCATCGAGGCCACCTGGTCAAATGAAGGATACATTTGTGATATTTAATTTCCAGCAGGAAATGGCAATGACACTCTAAGTAATAAATAGGAAGGCTCCACAGATGTAATACATTCATTCATCTCTAAGTGCCACTCTTTGACCATTTTACCTACATTTCAGTCATTTAAAAGCCTCAACTCAATGTAACATTTATATGCAAATGTTTTCTAGCTCCACCACTTGGTTGGCAAACAGCAAATGACCTTATATACCCACTCCTATGTGACAATATTCTAAATTCTTCTTCCTTCTAACTACTTTTTTCAAAAACACTGAAAAAGCAACCTATTTAATTTCAGAAGCCTCTATTGGGGACCTGCTGCCTGCGGAGTACCCTACAGGGTGCTGGGCTGTCAGAACGGCTGAGTCATAGTTGCCACCACCAGCGAACTCCCATTCGGGATTTGGCTTCTTATCATCATACTACGCAGAGCAGAGAGCAAATTGCAGATAGAAGGGGGACCGGAGTCCACCATTCCCAGTTTGTTACTCTCAAATAGGGGCGCTTTTGCCATGTGTCTTGCATTTTCCACTTTGAAGTATTTCATGGAGTCATTATTATCTCTGTTGCCTGCGAATGGTTCAACTAAATTAATTTTTTTTAAAGCACTCAGTAAAGGAAATAAAGAATGCTTTCATAAATTCCTTTTCTTCAGAAAATACTCACTAAGTCCTGATTGGCTGAGGCAAACAATAGGGCTATTTTTAAAAATCAGCCACAGGACAGCAGCCCAGTAGTCACCAGAGAACTGTCACTCTAGTGTGTCTACATGCCTTTGATCAAAAGTTACACACATGCCAATCACTTAATAGCAAAGGAAATAAAGTCTTTGGAGATCTCCCTCCTTCTTCTTCCCTGAGATCAATATCTCTTCCAAAAGGAAGGCACATTCATCTTGGTCTCTGAATTTATTTTGCAGGTTTAACTCAACAGTGCAAAAACTTCCAGTGTTGACATTCCATTTCTCCTTGTGACCCTGGCTTCTACATAGAGTGACTTACTAGTCTGCTTATCCAACAAAAATTTGTTGAACAGCATGAAGCACTGGTGATGATTTTAGTGGAGTTGAGAAGCAATAGGTAGACTGATAGAGACAATCAAGTTATAGATTGCAATCATGGGAAATATAAAGGAAATCCACAGGGCACTGAGACAGACAGTTATTAGGGAAAGCCACCTTAGCCAGGAGAGCAGAGGCAGCTGAGGCTAAAGCCCTGAAACAAACACCATAAATGGGTCCTATTGTCCCTTTGGACTTGAAGTGTGATCAAAGAAGAAAGATGTGGTGATAATGAACGCTTCTTCAGGAAGGAAAAAATTAAAAAGCAGAATCAATTTGGAAAATTTGCACACAGGTGATAAAATTCTGGTAGGTTATTCTTCTTCCATTGTCCAAATTCCTAAGCTCATGAAATGTTTTCTGTTTTTCTCTCTCTATATTAAAAGGGTTTTCCTCATTGAAAGAGAGAGAGAAAGGTACCCCCAGTTAGCCAGGATTACAGATACTCACAGACATGTCCAACATGTTGATCCTGGTTGACCCAGGATCTGAACCCTGGGCCCCCACTTATGACTCCAGTATTACACAGCAGTGCCCTTCTGCCTGTGCCACCTTTTCTTCTTAATGCTGATGTTTTATCCTTTCAAGAATCCAGTAACAGGGACCCGCAGTTAGCGTAATGGCTATGTCGCTGGACTCCCATGTAGCTGACCACGGTTTGAGTCCCGGACCCGGTGGCTTAAACTCACACTGGGTGTGTATGCATACATGGCCAAGATCCCAAAAGGAGAATGGAAGAGAAGGGATTGTAGTGTGGCCATCCCCCTGGGGGATGATTTCTTACTTTCTGTCTCTCTGTCTCTCTCAGTCTTTCTGGCGAGCGCACGCGCCCTATAGCAAAAACCTCTCCAAAAAAAGAAAAAAAAAAAAAGAATCCAGTAAGGTTAGTTTCTATGTATACAGGTACAGTGTTGACAGTAAATATTTGTTTCAATCAGTTTGAAACTAGTAAATCCTATATACTCAGCACACAGATTTACTGAGGAAGGAATTGCATTTCTTCAAGTGATACCTGCTTTGTCAATCTATGGGATGCTCTCTGAGGGCACCCATTTAAAAACCAGAGACACAGAGCCATCAGGTGGTGTGGAGGTTAAGCTGCTGGATCCTACATGACTAGTTGCATGGTTCAAATCCCAGACCCAGTGGTTTGAAAATTACACTGCATACAGGTGTTTGTGCCCAAAAATCCCATAAGGAGACTGAAGGAGAAGGATTGTGGCATGGTCATCCCCCCTAGTAGATGATTTCTCACTTTCCCTGTGTCTCTCTGGCAAGCACACATGCCCTATAGCAAAAACTAAAAGCAAACAAACAAAAACAGTAATAATAACAACAACAAAAACCAGAGACACAGACAGAGAAGCTTACATGCAGCTAAAGATAGGTATACAAACCCTACATCTCACAGCAATGTTGAGTTATAGCTAGCCATATCTAATTGATGGTTGTCTTGTACATTTGCTATTTATTGCTATAACAGGTTACCTGAGACAGAGTAGCTCACAAAGAAGGAAAGTTTATATGTAGCTCATGGTTCTGTAGGCTGGGAAGTTCAAAATCAGGGAGCTGCATTGGATGAGGGCCTCATGCTGCATCCTCACATTGCAGATGGCCTCACATGGTAGGAGCATGTGCAAGAGGAGCAGGTAAATGTGAGCAAAAGAGACCAAGCATGAGGTGCATGCTAGCTTTATCCCATCCTGCTAAGCAAGAACTAGTCCATTCCAGGCCAAATCCAGGCTTGGAAGAACTAATCCACCTCAAGACAAAGACAGTAATCCATTTTAATGACCTAATTAATCACTTCTTGAAAGTCCCACCTCCCAGCACCGCCTGGCTGGGAATCAAATTTCACCATGACTAAGAGTTTCAAAGGGGACAATCCATATTCAATCTATAGTCATGATTAATAATTAAAAATTATTGAACAAAATTAAAAACACAGATGAAGCTATTAGACCAGCACCTGATTGGCTGTCTAACACTATGATAATAATTATCAGAGTTTCCCTTTTCTATTGCTTACCAGATAGATACTTTACATATACTTTTCAAGGTTTACAATAACCATGTGAGAGTCATACTCTGAGAACAGAAACTAGGAGAAATGACTTCTTTTTTAAGAATTATTGAATTCAATTTATTTATTATTATTATTTTAAAATTTGCTATAGGGCACATACAGTCATGAAAGAGAGAGAGAGAGAGAAAGAGAGAGAGAGAGAGAAAGAAAGGGAAAGTGAGAGAGCAAGCTGTCAGATCGAACCATGGTGGGCCATGCGGGAGTCCAGCATTTTTAACTACCATGCTCCCTGCTGGCTCCCAAGAAATTACTTTTTTAACATGGAAAGGAATCATCAATGACATCACCTGAGCTCCATTCCCTACTTCGTCAGCTAAGTGTGCTTTGCCTGACTTAGTTAATGTCTTCAATCTCATCTTTTTGTCTCTGTGCAGAAACTTAGTGATGGCAAATACAAGTAGGGAAGAGATACTGCAGTCCTACCATATATCTCTTTGTATTATACTAGGCACTGTCACTTACTGGCAAACTTGTTCACTCATGAATGCAAGCGGAGTTTAATAAACAATATGGCATTTAGAAATGAAGTCTGGCTCAATTAACATCAAATTCCAAACTCAGTTTGGGGTTTCTTAAACAAGTCATTTCCTCCAGTGGAGATGCATTTCATGGTAGTAAAAGTAACAGAGATTCAGTAGTGATTAATCATGCAAGTGTTAAATCAGCCCCGGCCTTTCAACTTCCCAGCTGTGTAAACTTTGGTAAGTTATTTAATTTTTTTCATATCTCAGTTCCCCTCTTTTGTAAAATAGTAATATCTTGAGTACAAGTGGCTATCATTGCAATAAGGATTAAAAGAGGGAATTCATGCTTTAATAGCTGGTTCATGCAAAGCAAGGGAGAAGTGTTAGATTCTATTGTTATTACAAGTGGTATGCTGGGTATAAAAATTGATGAGTGGACTTACAGAAAGTCTCTCCTGTATTAAAAGCCATGCAGATTTCAAAACACTGACCGTGTTTTACGGGAGTATGTGAACATTTTCCTACTCTTCAGCCAGTAGAGTGGCATGCTTCAGTACAGTGACCTCAGGAAATCTTGAGGCAAAATGCAGAGTAAATATTTTCCCTTTTCTCACTCCTTACCACCAACTCCTATGCTGCAGCATTCATTCTTGCTTGGTGCATGACAGCCACACGGACATGTCTCTGAATCCCTTGAGTGCTCACTGCTCTCTGCCACCACAGTGCCTTGGCACATTCTGTGTCTTCTGTCTAGATGCTTCCTTTTAATCCTCTTTTATCCTTCAGATTTCAATTATAGACACTTTCTCAGGGAAGTTTTCCTCAATACTATCTGTCTATGTCTATTTCCTCTATGACAAATACAGAAATACAGACATGAATTGGTGATTACCTATTTCTTATGTGACTACCTGATAAACATTTTTCATCCCCACTAGAACATATATTATGTAAGATGGGTCTGTGATTGTTCACCTGCCCAGCACAGAGGAGACACTCAGAACAAAACCTAAACAGACAAATGCTATATCCAGTCTGTGCTTTCTCTCTGAAAATGTCTTGGTCTTGCCTTTGTATCCCTCGACTTTTTAACCTGTCCTTGAATATCTGCTTAAATTACATGGCACGGGAACTCCACTTCAGATCACCTTGCCAGTCTCTCTCTGTGGCTGCTTATTCTGTTTTTAGTTCCTTAGAAATCAAGACCTTCAGGGGACCAGCAGTTGGCATAATGGGTATGTCGCTGGACTCCCATGTCGTTCAAAGCCCAGACCCGGTGGTTTAAACTCATGCCAGGCATGTGGTGGTGCGTGCCTAAGATCCCGAGAGGAGAATGGAGGAGTAGGGATTCCGCGGTCGCCATCCACCCAGAGGGTGATTTTTTGCTTTCTGTCTCTCCATCTCTCTCTATCTTTCTGGCGAGCACACATGCCCTAGAGGAAAAACCTCTCTAACCTTCCCAACATTCATCAGACTTGAGGTTACTTATTTAAGGCCCATCTTCTCTAATGGCTATCAACTTCATATTTATTTAGTTCATTGGTATAGTCCACCATCCAACACAGTACTTGCTACCTGGTTGGCATTCATTAAATATTTATTGAAAGATGGTAAAATAAAGAAATGAAATCTCCACACTGAGTATTGATAACTCAATTTTTAAAATTCATTTGCCTGAATGAATGGTAGTATTTTCATTGTTTAAATATATAAAAGAATTGACATATTCTTGACTCTAAAGATAAGGAATGATAATTATGTATTAGAAATCTCAGGTTATGATTACTGATGTTGAGTTTTACATAGGATAAATAGTTGGTTAGGGTGAAATGAAGTTTAATATGCTGGAGGCAATTGGCAACTATGTTTGAAGCCTTTGAACACCTACCAGGTATAAAGTACCAGTGTTTAATGCCAAGTAAAATACAAAAACGTGGAGCCAGTCTGATTCTCAGTGTGTATAAAAACTAATGAGAAAGCTAGACAAAATTATACTCTGCAATTATAGTACAATGTGATAAATAGTAGAGGACTCATAGACAAAAGAGATGAAAACCATAGCTTTTATATGTTAATGTACATATATAGATATAGATAATGTTCTTATATAGATGTACACTACACATTAGTGTGAATTTATATATGAGGAGATGTTAACATCTGTGTAGGGATAGATGTTAATGTCCATCTATATATGAACAGGTAAAAGCCTGTTTATATACCCACAAATTATACTTATCAGGCATATTTAATACCTACAACTCAAAAGGATAGTACATAACATGCATAATCCTAAAATACCATAATTCTGACCATTCTGTAGACAAAGACACTGAAGCTGAGAGGAATGTAAACTCTTATTCAAGGTCACAGCCTTTTTATGGTTGTAAGTAATGGGAACAGCAAGTCCAAAGCCAAAGAGAAGATAGAAAGACCTAAGTAAGTTACTCATTTCAGAGAACTGTGGTGGAGAAAGGAAAACTCCATATTTAAAATAAACCCTGGTGGGGCCGGCAGGTGACATGGTGGTTATGGGTGTTGGACACCCACATGGCTGACCACGGTTCAAGTCCTGGACCTGGTGGCTTGGTTTCTCACTTTCCATCACTCACTCTCATGCTGTCCCTTTCTGATTAAATTAAAATAAATTTAAAAATGAAATAAAATAAACCCTGGGGTCTAGCAGGTAGTGTAGTGGCTAAGGCACTGGGTCCCACATGGCCAGCTGTGTGGTGCGGGTCCCAGACCCAGGAGCTTGAGAATCATGCTGATGCGTGTGTAGGCATACCCAAAATCTTGAGAGGACAACGGAGGAGAAGGGATTGTAGCATATCCATGCCTCCCTAGGGCTTGATTTCTTACTTTCCCTCTCTCAATGTCTTGCTCCTCTGGCTACTGCACAAGACCTATGGCAAAAATCCTAAATGAATGAATGAATGAATAAATAAATCCTGACTCAGAATGTCCTTTGTTGGGAGAAAACCTACCAAAGTCCTCTAACTATGTAAATATATAACAATTACCTTTCTTTTAAAAAACGTACTTTGTACATTCAGTGTGTATCATTATAGCTTGTAAAATGAATTTTCCAAGCATGGATACACTCTATATAAATGCATATATTGTATGCATTATCATCAACAGATAATTTTCCATTTTTGTGTTCCTTAAATGTTTTGCTTCTTAATTTTTCTCCTGACTCCCTTCTACTCAATCATAAAAACAAAAAACAAAAAACAAGAAGACCCTGGCATTTTAGAGAAAGTGAATGAATAAGGAAGGTTTACTGCTGAGTGAAGCAAGCCAGATGATGAAAGAGAGACAGTGTATGTTCCCACTCAATACATACCGAATGTTCTTACTTTAAGGCAGAAACTGAAAGATTGAAAGGTATAAAAGTATGGAGAATAATTGCAGACAGTATAGGAGGAGGGTGGGAAATGGGGGAGGATGAGAGGAAGGAAGGGAAACAATGACCTTTTCACAGTGTTTGGAAAAGTTAGAAATGAAGATGTCTTAACCAATGTTAAATGGTCCCCTTGTTCATTTAATAGTTCGCTTAGTACTTCAATGCCTTTGAGAAAAATATTTCTCCTCTATGGATTTAGATTGTGCCAGTCCTATAAAATTGTGATTGCTCTTAGGAAATTACAAGCATTCTTATTTGACTGGTTGTCTGCAGAAAACAGAAATGAGACACTGAGAACAGAAGTTAAAGACACATGGGTTCCTCTTCAAATTTAAGGAAACAATGGATTAGATTGCCAAGACTCCATTTGCGATGTTATTTAAAACAGATAGCCCAGA
Source organism: Tupaia belangeri chinensis (assembly GCF_000334495.1). NCBI lineage: Eukaryota > Metazoa > Chordata > Mammalia > Scandentia > Tupaiidae > Tupaia > Tupaia belangeri. Next base: position 105,687 of record NW_006203579.1, read on the forward strand.
ATTTATTGATATTAAATTTTGTATCACATGTCAAATGGCAATATACTTTGCTAGCAAGGAATACAGAATAAAGTTCAAAGTTCATGTGATGTGAGCAGCATATTCCTTTCATGTTAAGATGCTATTAACAGATATCTCCTGATTTCAAAACTTACTGCAAAACCACAGTAACCAATGCATTGTGGTATCGACAAAAGGATAGACATAGAATAAAGGAGTATAATTGAGAGTCCTGAAATAAACCCTTACATTTATAGTCAATTGATTTTCTACAAACGGAGATTATTAAATGGCAAAAGAGCCATTTAAAAAAAATGGTGCTGGGACAAAATGGATGTGCAAGAAAATGAATTTGACAGAATATTAAATACTTCACCATGTATAAAAATCCACTTGAAATGGGTCATAGAGCTAAATTTAAGAGCTAAAACTAAAACCCTTAGAAGAAAACATAAGAATATATTTTTATGACCTTGGATTAAGCAATGGTTTCTTAGACATGACAATTAGAGCACACACAAAAGAAAGTTGGGTTTTATCAAAAGCACTCTTGTGCTTCAAAGGATATCATCAAGAAAGTGAAAAGCCAACTCATAAAACATGAGAAAATATATGCAAATCATACAGCTGACTAGGGATTTGTATCAGGGATATATGAAGAAATATTGCAACTCAACAATGAAAGGTTTGTCTATACAACTCATCTCAACCAAAAATGCTGTGCAGAAAGTCCATTAATGTACTTCGTGGCCTGCTTTTACATACACATAGCAAAGCAAAGGGGATTATTTAGAAAATAAAGTGCTTTTTTTTTGTGAATTGCAGTTGAGTCTCTATTACAAAGCACTATACCAAGTTTTATTGCAATGCAGTCACTGTTCATTCCAAGTGAATGTGGATTGCATTGAATTGCTTATCTTAAAAATAGGCAAAGGATGTGAATAGACATATTTCCAAAGAAGATGTGCCAATAGCCAATAAGCACCTGGAAAGATGGTCACCTCATTAGCCATCAGGCAAATGCAAATCAAAACCATAATGTGATACCACTTCACATTTGGTAGGTTGGCTAAAATTTAAAAAGCAGATGATAATGGCTATTAGTGATGATGTAGAGAAATCGGAACCCTCACGCAGGGTTGGTAAGATTGTAAAATGATATAGTCCATTTGCAAAACAATTTGATAGTTGCTCAAAATGACAGACATACAGCAACCATTTGACCCAGCAATTCCACTTCCAGAAATATGTCCAAAAGCAATGAAAATGTATGTTCACTGAATGCTCATAGCAGCAGCATTCATGAAATACATACAGTGAAAAACAACCTAAATGTCCATCACATGTTAAGTAGATTTAAAAAAATAGGGGTAGATTTATAAAAAGGTATATTAATTAGCCAAATAGAATGAAGTACTGATACATGCTATCACATGAACAAATTTTGGTAACATTATGCTAAACAAGTTACAAAAGGGCTCGTATAGTATAATTCCACATATATGAAATGTCCATAATAAAAATCCATGGAGACAAAAAAAAAATGTGAGGGGTTGTCTGTGACTAAGAGGAATGAAGAGTGATTGTTACTGGGTACAAAGTTTCTTTTCAGGGTGATAAAACTGTTCTGAAATTAGATAGTGATGATGGTTACAAAACTCTATGAATAAACTAAAATTTGTTAAATTGTACTCGTTAAATTAGCAAAGTAGCTGATAAGGGATATACACTAATAAAGCTGTTACTTTAAAAAAGGTATGGTATTGAAAATAAGAGACAATGCTTTTTTTTTTTTTGAGAGGTTTTTGCTATAGGTTTTTGTGCTCTCCAGAAAGACAGAAAGAGAGAGAGACAGAGTGAGAGATCATCCCCTGGGGGGATGGCCATGCCGCAATCCCTCCTCCTCTATTCTCCTCTCGGGATCTTGGACACACACGCACATGCACCCGGCGTGCATTTAAGCCACTGGGTCCGGGACTTGAACCACAGTCCACTACATGGGAGTCCAGCGACACAGCCATTAGGCCAACTCCTGGTCCCAAGGCAATGCTTTTTTAAATGATTTTTTCTGGGTAAAAAGGAAACTTTCTAGAAAAAAAAGTTTTTAAAAGCATTTCTTAACTCATGAAAATAGAATATTTAAGACAAAATATGATTTCATAGGCTGGAAAAGGACAAGGTGTTTTTATTTCTCTTATATTATTGCTTCTTTCATTTACTCATCGGACTTCATTTATTCAAAAAAATATTCATTCTGCACTTATTCATAATTTTCTGTCCTCCTGGTGACAACTTTTGAAAAAAAGTAGGAGAAAGAAGTCACTGAACTTAAACGATAAGAAAATGCATTTGTGGACTCCCCCAGTTCAATATTTACACTACTTAAAGGGCTACTTAAAGGAGAACCTTTAAGGTATAATTAATTTAAATTTTATGAGGTTGAGCTAACAGATTGCTGACTCCACGGACTGCATTCAATTTGGGAGGAAAAGAAAGTAGATGTTATGGTAAAAAAAAGAAGAAAAAAAAAGAACAGGCTCCAGAAAAAAAAAATGTAAAGCTCCTAATAAATGTGAATATTTGTATTGTGAAAAAAAAAAGTCTGAAATGCTAATGATATACAACAATGTAAGTATTTGGGAGCAAATTTATACTCTGATCATAATTAGTGTGTATCCTAAACACATATTTTAGGGATAAATTACTGACCTGCAGTGCTATGCACAGAGGATTCTGTGGCCAGTACAGAATTTAATATCTGGTGAAATATCTAACACAATAATTTAATTCTTGGAAAACATACACACACACACATGCACAAACACACACTTTCACGATGTCCTTGGATTTGAGATTTGACCTGAGAACTCTAAAGCACGCTTTGTTCTCTAAAGGGATCACGTATAATAGCTGGGACATAAAAAAACCAGCTAGCATGGTGCATAAAATACACATCAGCTAGGAGGTAAATGGCTTGTTCATGTTAGAACCTCCTCAGGAAAAGGTGATGATTGGGAAGACAAAGAAAGCTGGCCCTTGCTAGCACAAGGGGCTTTCTGGGGTTAGAAATGTCACAACACCAACGCTAATAATGCTTGAGAGACCACAGTAGAACTGTTACAGCTGCAGGCAGGTCAGACACTCTAAAGGCAATAATAGACAGTTTCTAGGCTTTAGAGTGCCAGACAAAAGGGTCAAATTCAGAGCAAATGACCTAGAAAAAGGAAGTCCAGAGAGAGGGACTCGGGGCCAACAAACTACTCTGAATCACTTCAAATCATTACAGTATGGGAGGAAGGGCCATTCTGCCTGTTTTAGAGAAAGCCCGGAGAAGGTTATGCCAAGTGAGAGGCAGAAATATGCCCAGGAAAGGGAAAGGTTACTCTTTGAATTTCCATGGCCACCATTTTCATTATTTGGTCAAATCATACTATATAAAGTTCAAAGCCCTATTATTCCCTCCCAGGGAAAATACATGCTGTGACAAAAAACTTACACAGATAATCCCACCTTTTTGGGAAGCCATCACTCTGAATGCTTTTCACCCTTGACTTTTGTTAAGTCACAAAAGCTTCTGATTTTTGTCTCATTCCTTAAGTCTTTTATTTTTTGCCTTCGTAAAAGTGGTCAGGGAAGAAAAGGAAGGAGATTGTGCAAATGTTGGTTGGTCGTTTCCTAGGGTCACTGCAAACCAGTTCCCACAAATTTGGTGGTCTAAAACAGAAATTTATTATCTCGTAGTTCTGGAGGCTAAAAGCCTGAAGTCAAGGTGTCAGCAGGACTGTGCTCACTTTGAATGCTCTAAGAGAGACTCCTTCCTTGCTTCCCCCAGTTCTTAGTGGCTGTTAGCAGTCCTTGACTTCCCAGGTGCCTCACTCCAATCTCGGTCCCCGTGGTCACATTGTCTTTTCCTCTTTGTGGATCTTCTTCTTAGTATAAGGACACTTGCCATTAGATGATCTTATTTCCAGATGGTCAATTTAACTACATCTAGAAGGATACTTTTTCCAAATAAGGTCACACTCACAGTTTTTTTTATTTGTTGGTTGGTTGGGGGGAGGGGGTTGCTATAGGGTGCATGCGCTCAACAGAAAGATAGGGAGAGAGACAGAAAGTGAGAATTCCCCCCCTCTCCTTACCTGGGAAGGATGGCCATGCCGCAATCTCTTCTCCTCCATTTTCCTCTCGGGATCTTGGGCACTCACAAACATATGCCCGGTTTAGGTTTACGCCACTGGGTCCGGGACTTGAACCATGGTGAAATACATGGGAGTCTAGCAACATAGCCATTATGCCAACTACTGGTCCCACAGTCATAGTTTTTAGGTAGACATATCTTTTTATTTTTTATTTTTTTGAGAGGTTTTTTGCTATAGGGAGCGTGCGCTCACCAGACGGACAGAAAGAGACATAGAGACAGAAAGCGAGAAATCACCCCCCAGGGGGGATGGTCACCCCGCAATCCCTTCTCCTCCATTCTCCTCTCGGAATCTTGGGCATGCATGCACATGTGCCCAGCATGAGTTTTAAGCCACCGGGTCCAGGACACGAACCGCGGTTGACTATGTGGGAGTCCAGCGACATAGCCATGACGCTAACTGCTGGTCCCAGGTAGACATATCTTTTGGAAGTTGTTGTCTGAGTCCATTCAGGATGTTTTAACACAATACCATAGATAAGGTGACCCATAAACAACAGAAATATACTTTTCACAGTTCTGGAGGTTGGGAAGTTCAAGATCAAGTTGCTAGTGGATGTGGTGTCTGGTATTCCTGTTTCTTGGTTCATAGATGCTTGCTGGTTCTTGCTGTGTTCTCACATGGTAGAAAGTGCAAAGGAGCTCTTGGGAATCTCTTTTATTAGAACACTAATCACACTGATAAGGGCTCAACTCTTGTGATTAATCGCTATCTCCTAATACCATCGTACTGGGTGTTAGGACTTCAACCTGTGAATTTTTGAGGGACATAAATATTAGGTCTATAGTAGTTGCCATTTAGCCCATTATAGTTGGTCAGTTCGGTTCTGTATTAACCACAAGTGGATATGTACATGAGGAAACTCCAAAAGGTTCATTAAGGGACCAGCAGATGGTGTAATGGTTGCATTGCTGGACTCCCATGTAGTTGACTGCAGTTCTAATCCCAGAATTAGCAGTTTGAAACTCTTGCCAGGAGCATGTCCTTGTGTGCCCAAAATCTCAAGAGGAAAATGGAGGAGAAAGTATTGCAGCATGGTCATTCCCCCAGGGGGAGATTTCTCACTTTCTGTCTCTCTATCTCTCTGGTGAGTGTACACACCCTATAGCAAAAATCTCTCTTAAAAGGCAAAGAAAAAAAAAAGTTAATTAAAAAAGAGCCAGTCCTGTGGCTTGGTGGTTAAGAGAGCTGAATCCCACATGGCTAATTGCAGTTCAAATCCTGCCTAGGGAGGCTTGAGAAACACACTGGGTACATGTGCATGCATGCCCAAAATCCAGGCATGAAGAAGAAACGGAGAAGTGATTGTTGTGTGACCACATCCTATCACAGGGGTATTTTCTCCCTCTTTATTTCTGTCTCTCTCTGGTGAGTGTACCATGCCTCTGGAAGCTAAGAAAGAAAAAGACAACCAGCTTATTTCGGTGCCAAAACATCTTTGAAATCCATGCAGGTTTTTCATGATACACATTTTCCATGAACTTCTTAAAGACTCCACGTATGTTCTAAATCACTATAACCTTTCAAATGAAAACTCTAGAAACAGAATGGATATTAATTTTTTAAAGAATTACTTTCTTTATTATTATTATTGTTATTATTATTATTTTTCAGTTTGATCAGAGAGAGAGAGAAAATGAGAAAGGAAGCCACTAGGTCTGGGACTTGAACTGTGGATGGCCATTTGGGAGTACAGCACCTTTAACCATCACACCACCTGCAGGTCCCTGAATATTAATACTATTAGAGAAATATTGACATTTTCACCCATTCAGAAAGTTCTCCTTTTCCCTAAATGATGACAGTAGATTGTCAACTAAAATTGAGTGCCTAAAAATTACCTTAGAAAATAATAAAAAACATTTTAATATTTATTGACTGGAATTATCTGTTCACAATAAAGAAACAAAAAGGAATGATATTTTAGTAACTTGATTATTAATTTTATCACATTACAATGTACTAATTGTTTTCCTCTAACCTCAGTGTCTTTTTAAAGACCTACCTAATCAAGTTTATTTGGACAATCATCAGGTCTTGATTGCCAACTTTCATATCTATCATAATTTTAAAATTCGCTTGAATTAAAAAATAATCTGTGTATTTAATTGATTGTCTTATGTCACAAATTACTCTTTCTCAGTCATATAGACCCTAAATTGGGCTGTAGGATGACTGAAAGGAGATATTTTTAATAAACATAAAGTACAAAACTAGTATCTGTATATTGATACTTCTCAAGGTTTGCACAAAGTTTTCAATAGAACCCAACTGTCACCATGCATGCCTTTTGAGTACAATACTCAGTGGCGAAACTATCCATCAAAAGCATTATTGCAGAAACTCAGCAAGTTTGGGGTTGAAATCTTCTAACTAACTGAGAAGAATGTACTCTTTTATTGAAAATCAAAGACTTCCATTGATAAAATATTTTCCGTTTTGACATCCAAGTGTTCCTAAAGTGATTAACTCTTAATTGATCTAAATAGTCACAAATTAGTTATCCAAACAGTCATCTATCAACATTTTATTGCTCAGAAACAAAAGTTTGCTTATTTTAGCAGCCTTCCTAATTAAAACTCAGTCAAGCCAGTCAAGGGTTTGGATATCTATCAAACTCCCAGCTACTGCTCTGATTGAGTGCCCATTCTCTCTTTGGCTATGAAGGACAAGCTAGCTATTGAATATTAAAAGCAAAGAACATTTGAAAATTGTAGTGAATAGAAGCAATAGTAAGGGCTGCAAATCCTCTAATGTGACTACAGTGTAACTTTCTCATATTTTTCTATCACCACCATCACCACCACCACTTCTACCACCCATATTACAATTGTCAGAGGATGCTCCAGTTGAGGAGAAGTCAGAAAAGGCTTACTGTAGTATCCACAGGAAAGATCTTTTTCAATGAGGCCATCTAATCTGTTGCTGTTTACCCATTTGGTATTTTCACCATAAATAATGTTGGCTGCAACTTCACTAATAAAGACTAACTGCAATAAGCGTCAGAATTGTTTGGCTTATTAAGTTGCTTTACTCTTTTGTTTTTATTATTATTTTTTAAAGGGTTTTTTGCTATAGGGCATGTGCACTCACCCAAGAGACAGAGATAGAAAGTGAGAAATCATCCCCCACAGGGAAATGACCATGCTGCAATCCCTTCTCCTCCATCTTCCTCTCATGATTTTGAGCATGCACACACATATGCCTGGTTTGAGTTTCAAGCCTCCAGGTCTGGGACTCAAACTGTAGCTGGCCACGTGGGAGCCCAGCAATGTAACCATGACACCAACTGCGGGTCTCAAGTTGTTTTACTCTTATAGATACTTTGCTTAAGGTCATAGGAAGGTCAAAATGAAAGTGGCTTTTGCATCTAAGGGATTTCTTCACTCATCATTTCTATTTTTTCTGCTTATTTATTTAATTATTTATTTATTGGAGAGGTTTCTGCTATAGAGTGTGTGTGCTTGCCAGAAAGACAGAGAGAGACAGAGACAGAAAGCAAGAAATCACTCCCCAGGGGGGATGGCCACGCCACAATCCCTTCTCCTCCATCCTCCTCTCACGATATTGGGCATGCAGGCACATGCACCTGGAATGAGTTTAAGCCACCAGGTCTGGAACTCGAACAGCAGTTGACTACATGGGAGTCCAGCAACATAGCTATTATGCCAACTGCTGGTCCCTTTGCTCTTTTTTAAAAAAATATTTTTCTTCTTTTACA
>NW_006203579.1:113630-138516 GCF_000334495.1 Tupaia belangeri chinensis
CCTTAAACAAGCTTAGAAGGGAGATATGCAGTCTGAATGATGTATTAGTCTAGTTTTGTTTCTCTCCTTAAGTGAGGTATCAACAGAGATAAGCATAGATACTACTCTTTGCTTCCTCCAGGATAATATGACAAGACAATGCCAGTCTTTTTTTGTTTATTATTATTGGTATTTCTTCAGGGTGCATGCACTTACTGGAGAGAGGCAGAGAGAGAGAGACAGAGAGAGGTAAAGTGAGAAATCACCCCCTAAGGTGATGGTTAAGCTGCAATCGCTTCTTCTTCATTTTCCTCATGGGACTTAGGGCATGTATGCAACATATCCCTGGTGTGTTTTTCCTTAAAGAATGACTTATTTTATTTTATTCATTGTTATTATTGTTTTATTTTAATTTGACCAGAGAGGCAGAAAGAGAAAGTGAGAAAGCAAGCCATATGGTCAGAACTCAAACAGCAGTAGCCCATGTGGGAGTCCAGCACCCTAACCACCATGCCACTTGCCTGTCCGGTATGTTTTCCAAGCCACCAGGACTGGGGCTTGCACCTCAGAGTTGGCCATGTGGGATTCACACCCACTGCTGATCTCAATAGCAGTCTTTTTACAGTAGGAAGGTAACTGGATTTTGTTAGAAGATTTTATTTTACCATGCACAATTTGGAGGTACTTATGTATGAATTATAGTCATCTACATCTTGAGATAATGAGCAGTTTATGTCTTTTGTTTTGCAGATCTGATCTGTTATAAAACAGTTGAAATTTCAGAAAGAAGACCCCAAACAACATTTATAAAGCAATCAGTTTGACAAGCTACAATCTGAAGTTATTAGATTATTCTCTCGGAAGCTTTTCATAATAATCTACATTTAAAGTGCATCAATTTTACATGTAGGGGATGAATCATATGGGAATAGGAAACTTATAATAATACATCATTTTTTCTTGGGGATAAGCAGTTTACTAAACCATAGTTATTTGCCATAAAATATCAATATTCAGTATGTTTTACAGCCTACATGCAATAAATTGAAAATTTGCATTTTAACTTTTTGAGCAGAAATATTGTTATTAATTATTCTCATTATGGAACCTGAAACCAATTATATTAAAATTAGTCATAAACATATGCATAATTATGTTATACGGCATTATGCTATTAGATATTAACAGTAAATCAACAGTATAATGGCATCAAGAATGCCTATAACTGAAAAGTTAAAAACGAAAAATAATTATGATGAATGTACTTATTAAAGGTTGCAAACGCAAGAAAAATCCAAGTTTGTGTCTATAAAAGAATTGTTCTGTCCATCATCCAGATCTATGGTTGAACAGGAGTTCCAGTGGGCAAGTGTAATTCTAAGTAACATGGGAAAATCATGCATGTAAAATGCCATATCTAATAGGCAACTGTACAGGAGTCAAATTCTTATGCTGGCTCCTCCTCCCATTGTGTTTCCTTGCTGCAAGTTATTTCAGTTCAGGGTCCAGTAGATGGCATAGTAGTTAAGGCACTGGACTCCCACATGGCTAACTGTGGTTCGAATCCTAGACCTGGTAGCTTGCTTTTCCCTTTTCTCTCTCTCTCTTTCTCAAAAGCACATGTGGCCTATAGCAAAATTTAAAAATAATAAAAAATAAAAATTATTATTTTAAAAAAGAGGGTTATTTCACTTCACTAACCCTCACATTCTTTATCTACTAAATAAAAACATCTATTTTGGGGGGGATATATTAAAAACTAAATGAGATAGTGGTAGAGTAATATGAATTATAAAAAAAAATATACATTAGGGCCTTACTATATGCTAAACAGAGATTTAGGGGTTTTATAAGTATTTATTTAGTTCTCACAACAAAGGAGAAATAGTTATTAACTCTAATTTATGGATAAAAATATGAGGCAGAGAAAACTACCTGTCTAAGGTCTCAGAATTACAGAAAAAGCTGAAGGAACTGAATGACTGACTCTAGGGCTTGTACCATTACCAATTATACCTAAGCTCTTAAACAATAGATGTTATTTTAAAAAGATAACAGAGAGGGGAAAAGGGGCGGGGGAAGCAGAAGGGAAAGGATAGCAAAAAAGCAATTATTATGTAACTTCCAGATGCTAGCAACTATTCTAGAATTCTGGAAATATTTTATAATACTCATAACAACCTTAAGAGAAAATATGGTAGGGTACCAGCAGTTAGCATAATGGCTATGTCGCTGGACTCCCATGTAATCAACCGCGGTTCAAGTCCCGGACCTAGCGGCTTATATTCACGCCAGGCGCGTGTGTGTGCATGCCCGAGATCCCAAGAGGAGAATGGAGGAGAAGGGATTGCAGTGTGGCCATCCTCCCTGGGGGGTGATTTCTAGCTTTCTATCTCTCTGCCTCTCTCTGTCTTTATGGCGAGCACACACACCCTACAGTGAAAAAAAAATCTCTCCGAAAAAAAAAGAGGAAATATGTTTTTCTCTGCAGGTGGCTGAGAAGTCTGCATTCTAGAGACACATAAAATGAAACAGAGCAATAAGACCCATAAAAAGAACAGATTTCCATTGTGTCTAAACTTAGTCAACATATTAGCTCAACTTCTCAAGTCCACATTCCTAGCCTCTTCTATAAATAGTGATTTGTATTTGTGTGTGTGTGTGTGTGTGTGTGTGTGCGTGTGTGTGTGTATGTGAGCATAGAGATGTTATTGGAATTTAGTTTTTAAATAAATACCCATGTCTATACATCAGATGATTCACGAACAGACTTAGACAGGGAAGCTTGGATGAAGAAGTGAGTAGCTAGGATGATGGAATTGGAATATTACATTCTGTATAGACAAAACACCTGGAAATATTTCCATCATTGGGCTGTGGAAATAATAAAGAGAAATTCCTTCTACTCTCTGCCTTATCTTCTGATTCAGTCATCTACAGAAGAATGAAAAGAACCTCTAAATTTTCCTCCTGTTAGAGAGGAGTGTGGAGTAGAAGGGAGTTGGAGAGCCTACTCCTAAACATTTTTTTGAACCTATACACAGTCTCAGGTCAGCTTTCTGGGACATAAACAGACTTGGATGGCATTTTGTTGTTTGTTATTTTTTTTATAGAGATTTTTTGCCATAGGGCATGTGAGTTCACTGAAGAGACAGAGACAGAGACAGAGACAGAGAGAGAGAGACAAAGAAAGTGAGAATTCACCCCCCTGGGAGATGGCCATGCTGCAACTAATTCCCCTCCATTCTCTTCTCAAGATTTTGGGCATGCATGCACAAGCATCCAGTGTGTTTCAAGCCGCTGGGTTTGGGCCTCAAACAGCAGACAGCCATGTGGGAGGTTCAACACTTTTCTTCCTCCAGTTCTCTACATCTACATAACAGTGTCCTTTTGTCAATGGAAATAGCCAGCTCTACAGAAGTAATAACTAATGAGGTTTATTTCTAAACATGAATATGTGTGACTGACCTTGAGAAAGGTAAACATGATTTTTTCATGGTTATCAGATACAAGGTTTCTTTTATTTGGTTTTGAGAGTGAGAGACAAGGTTTAGAATTTAGTGAAATTGGGTCTGGCTCAAAAAGGCAGGACATCTAGAATTGGGGAGCTCACAGTCCATAGATAGGTTTTATAGTTCTTAAGTTGGTGATTGAAAAGGAAGGTCTGTGTTTGGGGAGGGGATCAGCCAAGAGTGTATTTTAGCAGGGATAAGGGGGCTTGTATATGCCCTCAAGATACTGTCTCAAGGACATGATGAAGGAAGAGTCCTGTTATCAAATGGGCCAAAATGGTCTGTAAATGTCTGTGGGCATGACTTACTCAAGGCCCTCTGGAATAAACTTCTGGAAACAGATAAAAGTTATCAGCTTTCTGTCCTCACTCTATTTCACTTATCAACCTGAATGAGTTTGTATATCTATTTTCTTTCTCACTTGTTATTTCATCTCTATGAGATAATCTAAGTTGTGAAAGAGTTGAGACTATCTTATCCATCCTTGTACTTCCAGAATCTATAACAGTTTCTATGTAATAGAATAAAGAAATTCCTTTGTTAATTGCCTACTTAGTAACACACTCAAAAATATATCTATAAAGTTAATTTGAGGATGATGTATTTTTAAAATTTATTTTTTATTTATTATCATCACAATCTTGTTTATATTACATTGAATTGCATATAACTTTACAGTGAGGATGATGAAACCTACAGTCCTTCTTTTTAGGCAGTCACTAGAGTTCATCTTTTTGATTATCAGTCTATAGTTCCTAGACTTTTTTTCTTATCCTTTTTAAATGAAATAAAAGGTGGGGAGCAGCCCTATTTCACAGTAATTAAGTGCTATGCATAGGGAGCTGGGTCCCACATGACTGACCCTGGTTCAAAATCCAGCTCTGGCAGATTGAATAACACACTGGATGTATACACATGCATGACCAATATCCTGATGGTATGAAGAAAAGAAGGATAAAGGATTACAACATGATCGTGCCCTTTGGAGTGGGTGCTCACTCTGTCTGTCTTTTGAGAGTGCACGTGTCCTCTAGCAATTGGTTGAAATAAAAGACTTTTTCTTCATAGGATAAAAGTGAAGCAAGACAATGACATACTTGGAATGTTGCTAATTTTTTTCATCCCAAGTATTTTTATAATCATTTAGAAAAAAATATGTGCTGGTACTAGCAGTTGGCATAATGGCTATGTCGCTGGACTCCTATGTAGTCGACCATGGTTCAAGTCCCAGAGCTGGTGGCTTAAACTCACATTGGGCACAAGTGTATATGTGCCCAAGATCCCGAGAGGAGAATGGAGGAAAAGGGATTGTGGTGTGGTCATCCCCCCGCGGGGTGATTTCTCACTTTCTGTCTCTTTGTCTCTCTCTGTCTTTCTGGCAAGTGTATACGCCCACCTGATAGCAAGAACCTCTCAAAAAAACACAACCAACAAACCAAGCAAACAAATAAGAAAAAAACAAAACAAAACTTTGCTTTCTGACCACACTTATTGTATTATACTGTGCAATACTATAGGAATATTTCTTCATATGATATTCTATGATATTATGGCTGAAGGGACCTTAGGGGTTTTCTGGCTTGTATCTTTTTACAAAGTGAAATAGAAGATTTCACATTTTTGTTGCACAGTTAAGTTGTAGAACCAAAAAATCCAGTCTTCAACTGCCAGTTCAGTGGACTCTGGCTCTCCTCTGCTTAGGAACTACCTTAATATTTATATCTATCTCCATAGCTATAGATATATCTACCACTAATTTGTCGTGGGATGTCCTGAGAATGAGTATTTGGAATCTGTCTTGCTCCTTTCACTTATGTGAGATGTAGGCATTCCCACCACTTTCAAAATCCTTGGGTGATAATCGTTAGTTTGAAAGGTATATCTATAGATATAAACATATAAAGATATATAGATATAAAGATAGACGTGTATACATAATTTTTTTTTCAGTTTTGCTATAAGGTGCTCACCAAAGAGAGAGAAGGAAAGTGAGAAATCACCCCCCAGGGGGCATGGCCATGCTGCAATCCTTTCTTCTCCAGTCTCCTCTTGATATTGAACAGGCACGTGCACATGCCCAGTGTGATTTTTCAAGGTGCTGGGTCAGAGACTTGAGCCACACAGTCAGCTAGATAAATCCAGTCACCTTAATCTCTACTCCATCTACTGGCCCACCTATCTTAATTTATAAGACAAACATTTCTCTGGGCTAGCAGATAGTGTAGCATTTACATCACCGGACTCCCACATGGCCAACCACAGTTTGAGTTCCAGACCTAGTGGCTTGAAACTCACACAGGCGCTTGTGCAAGCATGCCCAAGATCCTAGAAGAAGGTTAGAGGAGAAAGGATTGTGATATGGCCATCCTACTTGGAGGATGACTTCTCACTTTCCCTCTCATTGTCTCTGTTTCTCTCCAATGCACACACCCTAAGGCAAAAGCCTTTAAAAACATTCATTTTTATTTAGCATGTTATAATTTTCAAATCTCATATATCTATATATGTATCTATCATTTATTTTTATCCACAGGACAACTTTAACAAGTCAACATTATTCCTTTCTTTCAGGTGACTTAAAAATGTTTTGGGAACCAGCAGTTGGCGTAATGGCTATGTCGCTGGACTCCCACATAGTCGACTGCGGTTCGTGTCCCAGACCCGGTGGCTTAAAACTCATGCCGGGCGCGTGTGTGTGCGTGCCCAAGATCCCGAGAGGAGAATGGAGGAGAAGGGATTGAGGCGTGACCATCCCCCCTGGGGGATGATTTCTGTCTCTATGTCTCTCTCTGTCTGTCTAGCGAGCACATGCACCCTATAGCGAAAATCTCTCCAAAAAAAAAAAAAAAAGTTTTCATGCCACTTTTGTAGACAGAATTAGGTAATGTCTTATATTAGCATTTAGCATTTTTAAATCGAATTAATTCACGTAAGCAAAATTTCTAGTTAACTAGAGATGATGTCCCTAAGAACCTTCTCCAAATCTGTTGCCCCTCCTACTTTTTTATTTTACATGTTTATAATAGAAATCCTTCTTTTATTAAACATTCATAGCATAATTTAAGTCCCTCTTGATGAAGTATGGACATTTTCATGAGCATACATTATTGTAATGTAATTTGGAGCACATTTTGTTTTTCAGTACCCCAGAAGTATTAAGCCGTCAGCATTCACTTTCCTCAATGTCACTGATCCTGCTACCAATACCCCTTCTACTGTTTAGTCCTTAGGGCTAGCTACAAAATTTGATAGACTAATTTACCCAGTGCCTGACTCTTAGTAAACTCACAATAACAGCGGTTGAGTGAATTAATAAATAATGAGAACTGGCTGTTGACATCATCAGGCAACATGCAGGGCATAAGGAATGAGTTGAAACACTGAGTTCAAGGACTTTCTGATGGTCCTTGAAAGTGCTGTGAAAGTGGATATAAACATTTCCACCTTCAGGTTACAAGGTACAAAAGGCAGTTGACATCTTAATTTCAGATAAGTTTATGTATGGGACTGGGAGACCTTAGTCAACATTAAAATGCTCATGCATGGAATGCATCAAACATGCCATCTAAGAAACCAGCAGGTGGCATATGATTTAGGCAGAGGATGGAAGAAGTGATAGCAATCATTTACTAAGTTAGTCAGAGTAATATGGAAACTTGCTTTTAGAAGGGCTAGTCTAAACTGAGATCCAAGGATCATATGAACTCAGCCATGGCAAAGATCAGGGAGTGGGAACAAATGTGTCAAGGCCCTGGTGCAAAAAGTAGTTTGCCATTTTCAAGAAATTAAAATGAGACCATGGTAATGAATTTGAGATTTATTCTAAGTGCAGTAAAAGTCATAAAGCAGGGAAGTGAAATGATCTAATTTACATTTTTAAAAGATTACCCTGGCTGTTTTATGATAAAGGGCTCAAGAAGATGTAGACCTATCAAGTAGGAGTGTGATGTTGTAGAAATAGTACATTTTTATTTTAATAATGCATTTAAAAATATTCTCGCTACTTTAAAAACAAGTAGATGAAATCAAGTTTAAATTATTGTATATAGTATATGGATATCTTGGGAACCGGCTGAAGAAGAGTGTGCAAAGAATATTGATTTAAAATTTTAATCTCATTATAGTGGAAGTTCTCAAGTGGCATGTTGAGCAGTCCTGGGCAACATGTATCAATTATATGAATAAAGACTTGCTTATCAAATTTTCTGCTGACATTAAACCAGGAGAATAATCAATATGTCAGATTTTAAAAAAGCTTTAAAACAATTCCACATGTGATGGAACAAAGGGTCATGACTCAGAAGGTAAATTTGATAGGTGAGGCTATAATATTCTGAATTTAGGTTAATACAGTAACATAGTTGGGTAGCTCTGTATTAATAGAATTTCAGGAAAAATCAATTCCCAGATTTTTCTCCAACTGCCTGTTCAATATTGGGTTAAAATATGAGACTGAATCTTTAAAAATTATATTATTATCAGCTGCATTCATTGCAAAAGAAGTTTGCATCTGAAACATACCGTTTCTGGCATCCTAAGCAAAGGTTAAGAAACATGTATGGAATTATAAGCATTTATATAAGGCAAGAATTTAAAAATGAATTAACATAGTTGAATGTATTAAGAAGATGGCTATGGATTAACTACCTAGAGAAGAAAAGAATTAGAGGACAAAAGACATATTCATATGTCCATACATCTGAATCCTAACCAGGATTACATTGTAGGAGTAGGGAGCTTGTTTGTTTTTGCTTTTTAGAATTATCTTATTGAACTTTATTTATTTATTTATTTATTTATTCATTTTATTTATTTCATTTTATTTTTTTGAGAGGTTTTCGCTATAGGGCGCGTGCGCTTGCCAGACAGACAGAGACATAGAGACAGAAAGTGAGAAATCACACCCCAGGGGGGATGGTCACGCCACAATCCCTTTTCCTCCATTCTCCTCTCGGGGTCTTGGGCACGTACACACACACACACACCCAGCGTGAGTTTTAAGCCACCAAGTCTGGGACACGAACCGCGGTTGACTACATGGGAGTCCAGCAACATAGCCATTACGCTAACTGCTGGTTCCCGAACTTTATTTATTTATTCATTCATTCATTCATTCATTTATTTTAATTTGACCAGAGAGAGAGAGACAGAGAGTGATGGGGGTGGGTGAGAAAACAAACCACCAGGTCCAGCACTCTAACCATGGTCGGCCATGAGGGAGTCCTGTTTCCTTAACCACCACATCACCTGCCAGCCCCTAGGAATAGGCAGTTAAAGTGATAGAAATTTAGTTATGTGGTTGAATATTAAGGAAGAGATGTTGTTTTTATTTTTTATTTTTGAATAACTAGAGCAGTTTCCCTTAGGTCAGGATGCTTTATGATGAACAGGTGAACTCGATTTGTCCATAAAAATTTCAAACTGATGATTACCACCGAAGATTATTTTTTAACATTTATTTATTTATCTATGTATTTATTTGCTATGATTTCAGGCCACAGGTCCACAACTCAAACCACAGACAGCCATGTGGGAGTTCAACAAACACCTCAACCACCATGTCACCTGCTGGCCCCTCACCCAAGGATTTTGAGGGAGATGGGGATGCCTATATCTCACATAAGTAGGATGAGCAAGACAGATTCCAAATACTAGCTTTCAGGCCAACTCACTGTAAGGAAGTGGTAGAGCTTTGGGGTTAAATATCAGGTCATTGGAAAAGTCATGATGTATTTTTCAAAATGCATCATGAGCTTTCCATAACCCAACATTGTATTTAAATGGTTGTCGTTAAATGTGAGAGTCTGTCTTTCTGATATTTTGGCAATAAAAATGCCTGGACTTTTATAAAATAATGATCTTAAGGGTGGGTTATTTGTTTCTTAAATGTAAGTCAGAAAAATAAAAGTTTGGCAATGCTACATCAATCTCCATTTTTGTTGTTACTGTTGTTAAACATTCCCTACAGTATGATATTTAAAAGTAATAGAATTACTAGGTTTCATTGAAAATTGAGGTTTTTCTTTACTCTCAAAGTCTATGATTCTATGATTTCCCAAAATGAATCCAGCAAGATTAATTTGTTATTACTAAACAAGAATTATAGATATTAGACGTGTATTAAACCAAGAGAAATAAACACTTTTGTTCTATAGCACTCAGTCAGCTGTATTATCCTCCTATTATTCTGCATACCTATGAATATTTAGAAGACTCTCAGGAGACATTTACAGACAAAATAATCCTGGAATCCTATATATATATAATTCTTAGGAAGTTCATTTCTCGATTAGTAAAACCATCAACAAATGGCAATGATAGATTAAACATGAGATATTGGGAATATTTGAATTTCCAGAGAGGATTTTTGTTAACAAGATTATTCTACAATACTAATATCAACAGATTTTATAACTATGAAGCCTTTGACATTAATGCACCATTATGAGATGGACTTTCATACAAGGAAATATTTAATCATATACAAATACATAAACCCTCAAAAAACATAGCTGAACAATTTTCAAATGCATGTGGACTTGAAACTGGCCTGAACTGGTCAAAGGGAAAATCCAGTGTTATTACTGAGTAAGCTTACTTGCAGAAAACATGTGCTCAAGTGAACTGAGAAACCTAAAATCAACTTTGACTGCAGGAAGGAGAGAAAACACTGGCTGCAACAGAACAAAAAGAACAGGACCTCTTTGGGGGGAAGATCAGAAGCAATGGGTACTCTGAATTGTTGTAACCTGGACTAGAGCCTGCAACTATGGAAAACCCCTAGCACCAACCAATCCTGGACTGGCAAACAGCCTCACATCTCATATTCCCCTCCCTGCTTAATACACTGTATAAGAACTACTCTGCCTTGTGATCTAGGATAGCTGTCCCCAGCCTTCATCGGCAACAGATATTGGCCTCATGGAAGACAATCCCATAATGGACAGGTGGGTTGGAGCCAGGGGAATTGTTCCTGGGACGTCTCGAGGGCATCACATTTGCTGTGTACCACATTTCCACAACTACTACATTGCAATGTACAATAAAACAGTCACGTAACAATAGGGTTCATGGTCTTGTAAGAATCCAGTACCACTTCTGATCTGACAGGAGGTGGAGCCCAGGCAGCAATGCATGCAACAGGGAGCGGCTGTTCACTTGCCTGCCCCTCAGTTCTTGCTGTTTAGCCCAGTGGACTGGCACTGGTCCCAGGCTCTGCCCCAAAAGGCCACAGACTGGCACCAGTCAGCAGCCCAGAGTTCGGATATAATCAATCTAAGAGAAAGATTTGAGTTTACTTCTGTCTTCTTGTCGGCTGGCTATGCAACAAAACTGCAACAGGGAGCGGCTGTTCACCTGCCTGCCACTCAGTTCTTGCTGTTTAGCCCAGTGGACTGGCACTGGTCCCAGGCTCTGCCCCAAAAGGCCACAGACTGGCACCAGTCAGCAGCCCAGAGTTCGGATATAATCAATCTAAGAGAAAGATTTGAGTTTACTTCTGTCTTCTTGTCGGCTGGCTATGCAACAAAACTAGCTTTAAGACCCAGTGCTGGGCCAGCAAGTGATGTGCTGGTTAAGTGCTAGATTCCCACGTGACTGATGGTGGTTCGAGTCACAGACCTGGCGGTTTGCTTTCTCATTCTCTCTCTCATCAAATTATAAATAAATAAATAAATAAATAATTTTTTAAAAAAGACACAGTGCTATAGCGACCAGCTTCTGTGTGCATTGGGCAGTGGAAGCGCTTGTTTAGCAACATACTCACTGTTCTCACTCCTGGATTTCATTTTCAATTTAGTTATAAATTCTACATTCTTTGATAACCGTTTATCAAGTACTCATATTAGGAGACAGCAATTTGTTTTTTTTTAAAATGTTCCAAACTGGAAACATAAAAAGTGGGTAACATTTTGTCTCTATCTTATTTATTTATTTATTTATTTATTTTAAATAATTCTTTATTTAATATTATTTATTCATTCATTTATTTTTAATTTGACCAGAGAGAGACAGAGATAGAGAGAAAGGGAAAGTGAGGAAGCAAGCTACCAGGTCTGGGGACTCGAACCCTGGTTGACCATGTGGCACCTTAACCACCACGCCACCTGCTGGTCCCTCTATCTTTTTTATAATTGTCGTTGTTTCTTAAATTTTTTTCTACTCTACATAATTTTTTTAAAAATGAGAGAATTATAGGATTAATTGACCACCAAGGCTTTTTCGAAACATTGAACTTTATGGGTCAAGTACATCTCTTACTACTCAATTACTGGTAGTTCCATGGCCTGGTTATACATATCCTACTTAAAATGTATGTGCATGTGTGTAGTTTGTCATGTACATAAGTTTATATATGTATAAATTTCAGTGTATATGAACATATATGGCTGTAAAGCATCATACAAACAACTTATCACATAACCAAATTATCTCAGTTCCTATGAAAGCCAAAGCATGTATCTTCCCGCCCAGGTTTACAACTTATCCTACAAACAGGGTATTACCTAAATATGAAAAAAGGATAAAGAAGATCACACAGCAAATTAAATATGTTTGATGTTTTAAAAGAGACTGTTTTAAAGGGTTACTTGTACAATGGTGCAAATACTCAAAGTAATATTTGCAGCATGATATAATTGCTACTTACAAGCAAACTGAAGCTTTGCTTCTCTGCTAACAATTGTTCCAAACGAGTTTGTTGCTATGCACTGATATGTTCCAGCATCTTGGGTTTTATTGGGGTTATTGATCAGCAAGTTGCCTTCAACAACACTGTAGCGGAAATCCATACCAATGTCAACATCTGTTCCATTTAACTTCCACCTATAGTATAAAAATGTCAGCACATAAAGCTTTGTAATATTAATCAATATTTCTCAATTGTCTAAAATATATAAAAGCTATAAATAGCATGAGATATCATTTATGACTTTTTAAAGGCATAACTAAAAAAATTAGGAATGCTCTACCCAGTAATGGTGACAGCTTAAGTGCTTATGGAAAGAGAAGAACATAGTATTTAAAATCAGCAATGATATTAAAAATTTTAACATCTGTTTTTATGACTACATATGATGCTACCCACTCTTCACCTTTTGTGACAGGGGAAGGATTTCCCAAAGCATGCACAAGTTTTTTCAAATACAGGTCCTCAGCAAGAGTATTTTTTGTTTATGTTTTGTTTACAGTCATTCTTCAAATGGGTCTATAGAGATGACAGAATATATCACTTTCAGGTAGATTGCTGAGTATTTGATTAAATTGCTTTGATTTTGGTCTTTAATATGATTAAAATGGCTGACTGAGAAACAGAACTCTAATGACTTAGTGCTGTCTTAGGGACCAAACTTGTCTTTACCGTGGATTATTGTGAAGATCTTGGCTACTGGCACTCAAACTTCAATTAATGGTCCCAGTAAACTGCAGATAAGACCATTAGTAATTGAAGCAAAGAATTGTGTTGTCCTTCTGTTTATTTACTTGGATCACCTGTATATCTAAGAATAGTACTTAGTCCATTTACTGGGACTCAAACTTCAGCGGCAAAGCTTTAGTGACAAGGTCTATGTTTTTGCTTTTAAAATCAGGAAAATTCCAAAGGTGAGAGTTTAACTTAATCACATCATCTTTTGAGAAGTGATTTTAATACACAGGAACCTTTGAGTTAATACAGTTCAATGACTAATTTTTACCCCTACTCCTCAAAATCTACACAAAACATTAGACAGCAACAACAATGACAACAAGAAGCATAGTTGGAACTTGTATATAGTCAAGAGTTTCATGTTAAGAGATGGAAAAATAAGGAAACTAGCATGAAGAAAATTATATCCAAGACAACATTGGCATAAAGAATGGGAGACATTTGGAGTTAGGAGGTGGTTGGTGGTTAAAGACTGGACTCCCATATATTCAGCCATGGTTCAAGTTCTGGACCTGGCTACTTAAAATTTATGCTGGGGTGGGACCAGCAGTTAGCATAATGGCTATGTCGCTGGACTCCCACGTAGTCGACCGCAGTTCGTGTCCCGGACCCAGTGGCTTAAAACTCACGCCAGGCACGTGTGTGTGTGTGTGCTCAAGATCCTGAGAGGAGAAGGGATTGCGGCGTGGCCATCCCCCCTGGGGGGGTGATTTCTTGCTTTCTATCTCTCTGTCTCTCTATCTCTCTGGCGAGCGCACGTGCCCTATAGCAAAAACCTCTCCAAAAAAAAAAGAAAATTATGCCGGGCATGTAAACTTGTGTCCAAAGTCCTGAGAGAAGAATGGAAGAAAAAGAATTGTGGGGTGGCTATCCCCCTGAGGGGTGATTTCTCACTTTCTCTCTCTCTCACTGGCAAGCACACACACCCTATGGCAGGCAAAAAAACATAAGAACAAAATAAACAGGGACCAGCAGTTGGCAAAATGGCTGTGTCACTGGATTCCCACGTAGTTGATGGCGGTTCAAGTCCCAAACGTGGTGGCTTAAACTCACACCAGACACATGTGTGTGCATGGCCAAGATCCTGAGAGGAGGATGGAGAAGGGACTGCAGCTGTGGCCATCCTCCCTGGAGGGTGATTTCTCACTTTCTGTCTCTCTCTGTCTTTCTGGAGAGTGCACGTGCCCTATAGCAAAACCCCCTCCAAAATAATTAATTAATTAATTAAACAAAAAAAGAATGAGAGACATTTATTGTATCTCCTACAAATAAGTTACCACCTAAATGTACATGCATGCATATGCACATTCATCATGCATCTTTTATACTATTTTATGGTACAAAGGTTATATATACATAATATTAAAAGATTTCAATGGAAAAATGCAGTCCAGTTAGGTTTGGCTTTGGATTTCTGGTGTCAACAAAAGCAAATGTATAGGAGAGTAATTCTTGCAAGACTTCTCTCACACCTCACGATGTTAAATGCCTTCTCTTTTAATGAAGTTTTCTTCAACATTCCTGGTCAAAATTAATCAAAGCTTGGGAACCAGCAGTTAGCGTAATGGTTATGTCACTGGACTCCCACGTAGTCGACCCCGGTTTGTGTCCCGGACCCGGTGGCTTGAAACTCATGCCAGGCGCATGTATGTGCGTGCCCAAGATCCCGAGGGGAGAATGGAGGAGAAGGGATTGCAGCGTGACCATCCCCCCTGGGGGGTGATTTCTCACTTTATGTCTCTATGTCCCTCTCTGTCTGTCTGGCGAGCCCACGCGCCCTATAGTGAAAACCTCTCCAAAAAAAAAAAAAAGAAATTAATCAAAGCTTTATCCAATCTCCTACAGAATCTTCCTGGCCCTTTCTGTAGGGATTCTACCTTCACTCTAGATAATTTGCCTAAATCACTTCTGTGTTCTCACTTTAGCCATCTAGAACTTGACATCATCATTGTACTCAACACATGCTTGTTGAATTTGACTAAACATCTTACTTCTTTGCTAGATATATTTGCTTTGCATGTACACAATTTATGAAGCATTCTAGCGTGCCACAGCCCAGCAGACTACGTGTATGTGCATCTAGGCCTTTGAAATGTAAAATTTAGAAACAGGAGGAGTGGGAAAGGTGGGCCAGAAAATAGGACATGTCTCTTTATGTGTTTGTTTATAAGATGATGGGTATTAGAAACTGACAATATTTTTAGTTTCGACAGTAATTCTCTCTGTGTTCTGACACAGACAAGAAAGTAATAAGCAATAAAGAGAGAACAGCCGGGTTATATTCCAGCAGCCCTATATGCACATGAATCTCCAGAACTGACTGCCTGCCCTAGAGATTTTTTTTTTTTTTAGTCAGCTGATCACGTCTTGGCCATAACTCTCACTTCAAATGATAGTAGAGCAATTTAATATGACAAATCTGAGAACTCAAAGAGGAAATTGCAATATAATGTGAGCTGCAAGCAGAGTGTGGAATTTAGGAATGGAACCAGGTGCGTCTTTTTAGAAAAGTGGTCGTGGGGATAAGGACAACACCTCTGTAGGTTTGTCTACACAAGTCATCTCCTCCAAAACGCTGTGCAGAAAGTCTGTTAATCTACTTTATTGTGTGCTTTTACATACAAATAGCAAAGGAAAAGGGATTATTTAGAAAATAAAGTGCTTTTTTTTGTGACATGCAGTTGAATCTCTATTACGAAGCATATTCCAAGTTTTATTGCAATGCAGTCACTGTTCATTCCAATTGAATGTGGATTGCATTGAATTCCTATCTCACTGCATACTGCAACGCTCTTGAAAATGTCACAATTTACTTTCAGTGTTGGAGGAATCTTTTAAGTATTGGTAATATAGAGGCAGTG
Organism: Tupaia belangeri chinensis; assembly: GCF_000334495.1. Classification (NCBI taxonomy): domain Eukaryota; kingdom Metazoa; phylum Chordata; class Mammalia; order Scandentia; family Tupaiidae; genus Tupaia; species Tupaia belangeri. The sequence goes on from NW_006203579.1 coordinate 129,407, forward strand.
CTCATTTGGAGCAAATAGAGATTTTTCCCAAGGGCCAAGACAAGCTGGTGAGTCTCATAAGCTGATTCTGAATTGCTTGGGGGAATCTCTGGCCCACTTTCTCCAGGGAGTGAGGTTATGCACAACCAAACACAAATGGTGAAGTTCTGGAAGGTATAATGCCAATGGACTCTGCTGAGTTGCTATCTATGGGATTTGCTGTAACAAAACTGTCTTTCTTTGTTAACTGTTTCAACTTAGCACTAAAAGAGAGGCAGGGCTTTTCTGACTTGGAATTTGTTTTCTGCAAACTCCATTGAATACAGACCTCACAGCAAAAGTACTGAAACCAAGGACTTGAAGTTTTCTTCTGTCTAGAAAAAAAGGCTGAGTGCAATAAGTAATGTCGTATGTCCTTAGGGAACTTTAATACAAGGGAAGTTGGCACAAGTCAAAACTTCTTAAATTTTTCTGGGTCTGGGTCAGTCCTTTCAAAATTGAGGGGCAGGAAAGAATGAAAAGAGAAAGCTCAGTTGAGGGAATTAAACACAAAAAAGAGAGGTCAACTGGGGTGTCTAAGGGGAAAACCTAATGCTGAAGGTCCCCCTGGGGAGCTCACTTTAGAATTTCTCCTACTTGTTCTTCCCCTCAAAGTCAACCTGAAGAGTGAAAAAGTTCAACCCAGAAAGGGGTTTAAAAATACCTGATCTTCCCATTCTTTCTTTTGCTCTTTCCTTCAACAAGAGGGAGTTTTAAGCTCCCAGGTACCAATCTGTTATTCTGTTTACAGGGAGACTGCCGAAGGTATAAAAGCAAGCAAAGTACACTGCAATGAATTGCTAGTGCATTTGATTAAAAGTTTTTTCTCAGCTCTTTCTGGCAATCTTTAAAAAAACATAATAGGTTTCTGTTCTGCTTGTTTTAAATAACAAGGCAAGCCCCTATATCTAGAAACACAATGTTACTGAAGCAATGTTAATTAAAGGCCACGGTTTGGGGAAAAACAAAGCAGCAACTTACAAAACTCTGCTGCAAAATATGTTTTCATTTATGGCTAACATCTGAACTCACACTTGGCTATGTACTGAAAACCAGACCAAGTTAACTCATTCTTTATTTATCTAGGAACCTTTGCCTCTTGCATTTATTTTACTACATGAAGCATTTAAAAATCTTTGGTGTAGCTGTGAGTTTAAGATATATAAGGAGGGGCCAGCCAGTGTGTTGTGGTTAAGGTGGCTTGATCCCACATGGCTGACAGCATAGTTCAAGTAGCAGACCTGGTGTCTTGAAACACATGCTAGGGTCACGTGCACGCGTGCCCAAAATCTTGAGAGGAGAATACAGGAGAAGAGATTGTAGAAGGGTCATCCCCACAGGGGTGAAGGTTGGTGGGGAGAGGATACTTTCTCACATTCCCTCTCTCTTTTCCTGTCTCTCTCTGGAAAACACATCTACTCTATAATTTTTTTTTAAAAGGTATTATAGGGAGAATAACTTTGTATTTTGGTTTGCTCAGGACAGTGCTGGGTTTATGACACCTGCTATCTTAGAATAATTATTAACAGTAACCTTTCAAACTTAGCATGGTGCCTCTACACTGCAGTTGTTTAATACAGTAGCTTTAACACTTTTCCTAGATGACAACTTTTCCAGAGTACTTAAATATGCAATTCTAGGCAGAGCTGCTAAGGTGGACTATTGGGTGAAACTGCTCTTCTCCACCTTGGGTAATGCTTGAGTCAACTCCAAGTATCTTGGAATTCATAGTTTGAAAAACACACTAGGTGGTTTGATGGATGGATAATGATATGTTTGATAAATAAACATGGATGAATGGGCACATAAATTCAAATCTAAAACAATATTCACTGAGTCAGTACCACTGTCTTTTAACTTGTATGGAATGACCTTTGCCATCCGCCTATTGAAACACCATCTAGCCCGGTTGAAATCCATTTCTTTCGTGAATTCCTCTTGGTGACTCCAGTCTCTCCTAAGCAATGACATATTACATATGTATTGATTTTGAATAATATTACATACAAACTATTAAAGTTTTAATCATCTAATTTGAAGAGGCAAAATAATATTTATAAGATATAATATGTAAGTTATAAAGATTCATGAGACAGTGGAAATCTATGTCTAAGAAAAAAAATATTAGTATTACTTCTGAAGTCTCCTGTGTCTACTTCAATTATAACCACTTCTCTCAGGGACCAGCAGGTGGCATGGTGGTTAAGGTGCTGGACACTCCCACATGGCTGACCACGGTGTAAGTCCTGGACCTGGGTGCTTGCTTTCTCACTCTCCCTGTCTTTCTGTGTGTGTGTGTGTATCTCTCTCTCTCTGGTCAAATTAAAAGGAATGAATAAATAAATATCATTTTAAAAAACCATTTATCTCTCAATAATTAGGTATAATCTTTAATTTTGGCATTTTCCCCATGATTTTCTTTATGATTTTATCATGTATGTTACCATCCTTTGACGTAGTTCAGAACATCCCTCTCCCCACTCCTCAAATATGCTGTTCTGGTTGGCATATTGACAATTTTGAGTTAAAGGCACTTGAAAAACAGCAGGTGCAAGAAGATCGCTCTGACCTGAATTCCGTTTCTAAAAAAGTGGGAGATGAAACTCCTGTGTGAAAGATGCTCTTTCTACATTACAAAGAAGGTAACATTCTTACGATGAAGGACAGGAAGTTGAGACAGAGAAAATTGTGTACAGACCTTCTTAAATATTTTCTTCTAGCCTCCCACACAAGTCAGTTCATTTTTCACAAATTACTACTCTTTGTACAATTCAGTGTAGCTGCATCTCCAGGTTCTCATTTCCTTTTGGAAGTTCACTTGCCATGTAAAACTTATATTACATACATTTGCATGTTTTTCTCCTCTTCATGTGTCTCACATCAGTTTACTTCTCAAATCTGACTTAAAAAAAACCCTGAGAGTAGAGGTACAGTTTAGCCTTTCTTATATCTTGAACAGCTTGGACATTGCCTGTGCTCTTGAATTATAAATGTGGAAGAATATATGATGTATTGCTCTGTTTGTTCAAAATTAGGTTCCTGTGATCCATTCCTGTTGTTCAGCTATAATTCATTCATCTTCACAAGTGTGTGGTATATATGAACGTACCAGCTTCCATTCATTCCCTAATGTACTATGAACAAATTTATACACACTGGCTTACAGGGTATGTGCATCTGTAGCTTTCCTAGAGAATGTGGGTTTGTTGTTGGTGGTGGTGTTTGTTTGTTTTGTTTTCAGTAGCTTTTACTTCATTCTCACCAGCTATGTTCAAGGGTTCTGATTTCTCCACATCTTCACTAACATACTGTCAGTTTCTAAGTTTCTGTCAGTCTAGGATGTTCAAAAGAGTATATGACATGTTAGTTTTAATTGCATATATTTGTTTTTCCTATTGAGAAAATCTTACTATATGTTTACTGGACATCTGGTTTTCATTCACTTAGAGTACCTGCCCAAGTGCTTTGGCAATGGCTTCATTGAGTTTCTTGTTTTCTTTACATTATAATTTGTGAGAATTCATTAAATAGTTTGAATATTAATCCTTTACTAAAGACAAATAGATTAAAAATATCTTCTCCCAGTTTGAAGTTCACAATTTTGTTGAACGGAAGTTCTCAATAATGGAGTTAAATATTTTCTTTCATAATTTGTACTTTTTCTGGCATATTTAAGAAACTATTTTTCCAAGTCATAACTATGTATGCCAGTTTTTTTTAAGTATTGTAAATTGAGGCCAGATAGTATGATAGTAAGCCATGATACTCTGCAAGGCAATTCCACATGTAAAGGTCTTGGGTTCTTATCTGGAGACTTCTCTGAGTATACCAAGCATGTGCATATTGGTTATCTGGGGCTGGCTGAAGCTGGGTGTAGGTCATGGCATCAAGACCAAGTTGGGGTACTGTCCTTCTGTCTCCCTTTCCTATCTATCTCTTTCTCTCTCATCCATAGGAGAAAAAATAAATAAACTTTAAAAAGGAGTGTTATAAATTTCCCATTTAGGTGTTTTATCCACTTAGAATGGATTTTTGTGTATGTTATGAAATAGGGGTCTGATTTTATCTTATTACTTCAGCCATATTGATAACTTACTATCCAGCACATGTCTTTTCAATTTATTTATTTTTAAAAAGAATTATTTATTTTATTTTATTCATTGTCATTATTATATTTTAATTTGCTATAGGGCATGCGTGATGCTGAGAGAGACAGAGAAAGAAAAAGAGAGAAGAAAAGTGAGAAAGCAAGTTGCCAAGTCCAGGACCCAAACTGTGGTGGGCCAGGAGTCCAACACATTAACTACCACACCATCTGCTGTTCCCTCAATTTGTTTTTATTATTACCACGAACTTGAACTTTCTTTCTAGACTTTTTTTCCAGTAGGGCACATGCACTCACCAGAGAGACAGACAGAGACAGTGAGAGGCAAAGTGAGAAATCACTTCCCGGGGGGATGGCCATGTTGCAATCCCTTTCCCTCCATTCTCCTCCCAGGATCTTGGGCACATAAGCACACCTGGTGTGATTTTCAAGCTGCTGGGTCTGGGACTTGAACGGCAGTTGGCCATGTGAGAGTTCAGCAATGTATCCACTACACCATCTGCTGGCCCCAACTTTAACTTTTTAAAAAAATCTTCATAATTTGGTATATTTTTTATTGTTTAGTGCAATCAGTTTTATATGGGTTATATTTACTGCTTTCTTTTTTTTTAGTACTTCATTTATTGATTTATTTATAGAGATTTTTGTTATAGGGCATGTATGCTTGCTAGAGAGACAGAGGAAGATAGAGAGATAGAAAGAAAGAAATCACCCGCCAGGGAAGATGGTCACACCACAATCCCTTCTCTTCCAGTTTCCTCTCGGGATTTTGGGCACTCATGCACATGTGCCTGGCTTGAATTTTAAGCCACTGGATCTGGGACTCGAACCATGTTTGCTACACAGGAGTCCAGCGATGTAACCTCTTGCCATCTGCTGGTCTCTTTGTTCTTAAGTCTCAGATTTTTTATATGGGATCAGTATCATTCTGCCGCAGGTATGTCTTTTAGAATATGCTTTAGCGAGATTCTTTTGGAATCAAACTTAGTTTCAGTCACTTGAAAGAATATTTATTTTGTTTTCCTGTTATTTTTTTAAGAAATATTTATTTTATTTTATTTGTTATTACTATCATTATTCAACTTGATCAGAGAAAGAGAGAGAGAGAGGGAGAGTGAGAAAACAAGCAATCAGATCCAGGACTCAAACCGTGGCCAGCCATGTGGGTAGCCCAGGGCCTCAGTCACCATGCCACCTCCCAGTCCTTTGTTTTCTTTTTTAAAAAGCATTTCTGCTATCTATAAATTCATCTAGCTCTTGCTATTCAGAAGTCAGCTGTCAGTTTAGTTGTCATCTCTTTGAAGGTTATCTGTATTACAACTCTGGCTATTTTTGTGGTCATCTCTTTGACTTCGTATTCTGCTGGTTCCCTCTTCTAGATACGGTTTCACTTGTATTTATACTTTTTTGAGAGTCACTGGACTTACTAAATTTATAGCTTGGGATTTAATTAGTCTTAGACAATCAATTCTTTTTTTTGGAGAGGTTTTTGCTCTGGCGCATGCGCTCGCCAGAAAGACAGAGAGATACAGAGGGACAGAAAGCGAGAAATCACCCCCCGGGGGGATGGACACACTGCAATCCCTTCTCCATTCTCCTCTTGGGATCTGGGGCCTGCACACACACACGCCTGGTATGACTTTAAGCCACCAGGTCTGGGACTCAAACTATGGTCGACAACATGGGAGTCCAGTGACATAGCCTTATGCTATCTGCTGGTCCCATTCTTAGACAATCAGTTCTTAGCCTTCTCTTTAAATGTGTCCTCTGCCTCATTCTTTCTTGTTTTTAATTCTGAAACTAGAATTATACTTCCCCCTTTCTATCTCTCCCCTTTTCTGTTCAATGTTTTGCTTCTTTTTAATTCTTTTTCCTGCTTTCAAACCTATCTTGAAGTCTTCTGGTTCTCTTTTAGCTGCATCTCACCAGTTACTAAAAATTACACAGATCCAAGGTTTGAAATAAGCAATTACCTGTGCCTTACACTCCCTTGCAAAAGCAAGCTTATTTTTTGCACATTTATGCTAAGTATATAGCCCCTGGATTTCAACTTCCTATTGGCTGAATCTAAGCTTTGTCTTGTGACTCCAATCCCCTGTGAGACTCCAAAAGTCGAATCTCAGTTCATGTAGCTCATCAAGCTAAAACTGCCTTTAGTATTTAGTTTACGTTTTTGGATTCCAAAGTCACTTACTTTTAAACTGTATTTCTTTCTTAACTGTCACTTTACAGTTTATAGAAACCTTTTCTTTTTTCTTTGTCTTGTCTTTTCTTTCTTTCTTTCTTTCTTTCTTTCTTTCTTTCTTTCTTTCTTTCTTTCTTTCTTTCTTTCTTTCTTTCTTTTTCTTTTTTTTTAAAGTATTTGATATAGGTTGCATGTGTTTGCCAGGGAGAGAGAAAGTGAGAAATCTCCCACCAAGGGGGACGGCCATACTGCAATCCTTTCCTCTCCTCCATTCTCCTCTCAGGAGTCGGAGTGCACATGAGCGCGCGCACACACACACACACACACACACAGTGCACACAGTGTGTTTCTAGGACTCAAAATGTTTAGTTGGCCTTGCGGGATCCAGCCACCTTAACTACCCTGCCACTAGCTGGCCCCACAGATACATTTTTAAATGGCAACTTTTATTAAACAATACATTATTAGTAATTGTTAAGGTTTTCGATGGGGGAGGGGGATCAATCAGTATATTTAATTCCCAATACATCCAGAAACATAAGTTAGCTAATTTTTCATGCAATAACCATCTCCTTGGACTCCAGTATATCCTATGATGAGAGCCTGTCTAAAAGCTCTTAATGTAATTAGTGTTCTGAGAGCATTTGTTGAGTTTAATAATGGAAGTACATCATCGTACTTTTAAATCAACAAACCTGATATGAGGTTTTGGATTCCCTTTAACCTCACAACTGAGCTTCACTTTTTTCTCCTCGGAATCCAAAGGGAACATTACATGACTTGGCTCTTGAATAAAAATTGGGCCATGCAGTGTGTAGTCATCTGAAATGAGAAGAGAAAATGTCCAAAATGAAGAACCTGTTCCAAACAAGAACAAGAACAACAGGAATCAACACACAATAAAAATAAAAGCAACTAACAAAAATAGTAGTACCCAACTGATTGGTTTCAGCTTCTGGGTAGAATTTTCCATTGGAGACTGATGTGTAGATTATTAGGAAGGGAAGAGAAGGACTCTCCTATTTCAAATTGATCACTCATTTTCACAATGACATCTAGATGCGGACGCTTGGTATCTTCATTGCTCTCCTCTGTCTTATTGGCCCATCTGCAGCTAGTGTGCCCATTAACTTTGTGTGCATTTTGCGCCTCCTCCAGCCCTTTGTGCTGCTGTCAGTTTGGAATGCTGCCTAATGTCACACACTTAACATGTTTTCCTCTTACTGGGATACCATCATCAGAAATTAGGAATGATAATAATTTTGTAAATATGTTAAGAATGAGAAATAGCTCTCTATCATATGTACCAGAAGAGTCATGACACATTTTTGCATAGAAAAGCAAAGAAAATATTTCATAACTTTTCTGATGACCCCTTCACACACACACACACACACACACAAACACACACACACTCACATACACAAATATGTATATATTTATTTATTTAAAATGGCTATGTAGGAAAAAAAGAAATACCTACAGTCTGGATTTTCAAAAAAAATCAGTGAAAGATCAGTTCCATTGCTCTCCCACCACATTATGGTACTCATGCCTGGTCTACCTTGTATTAGATCACATAGCCTGTCCTGTGATGAGTCACAACATACAAACTGCTCTATGACAGATTCCATGACTTGAGTCACTTTCCTGGGCATAGATGGTGCAATGCACAGAAAAAATACTGCTCAAAATGCATCACACCATCTATGCCCAGGAAAGTGATTTTTGTTCTTCAAAATCAAATTCAAAACATTTTTTCAAAGGTTCATTTACTTCTTTCTTCTATGAAAGAAAGAGAAAGAGAAACGGACACCCCCAACAGCATCTCTATGCCATGCCATGCCCCAGCTTCAGCCAGCTCCATCATCGGTATGTGTGTGCATGCCTCCAGCGTGTACAAGGAGGCCTTAGGACACAAACTCAGAACTTTCCTCTGTGGACCCAGCATCACAGAGCATTGTGTTTCTGCTGCTTCACCAGCTGGCCTTCAAAACATTTTTTTTCTCCAGCCTCTTCTAGACCATTACCTTTTCTTTTAAACTATGTAATTAAAAATTTTTATCTCCCCATGGATATTTATCATTTTCTATCAAATGCACTTGTATTTTCTTTTTTTTTTTTTCTTCTTTGGACTGTAAGCTTCTTGTAGCTACAACTGTATTTTACCCATTTCTGTGTCTTCTATAGTATCAAGTACAGTGCAGCATATACAAAGAAAGCGGCCAGTGTTCTTTTTGAAAATAACAATTTTTTCACTTTTTAATGTATTCAGTTAGCTTACGTAGGCACTGCCTGATGATGTAAGCTATGATGTAAAGTGATACTGAGTATCCCCCCTGCAGCTGATGGTCCATTTTCTTCTTAGATATGATTATTTTGAAGGGTATGAATGACAACAGCTATCCTAGAAAACCTTCATAGCCGGCCTTTTGTTGGTAGGTGATAGAATGAGACTGAATTCATTCAAGTGAACCAGAACTGAGGAAAAAGAATCAAGTTGGTTTAGGGGTCTAGGTGAAGCTTGGCAAGGTAACTTCTTTTAAACCCAGACTTTAAAAAATAAAATCTTCATGTTAAGGTTGGGAGGATAGAAAAAAAATTAAATAGAAAAGACAAGATTACTGCTATGGTTCATGTCCTCTTCCACCTCAAGTTTGTGCATTGAGTCATTATGACACAGGATTAAGAGGATGAAAACTTGATCCAGTTATGGTGTTAGAAAATGAGGTCTTTGGAAAGAGATTAGGATTAAGGTTACCAGGGAAGGGTCCCCATGGCTGAGTTCTGGTGTTTTTTTTT
>NW_006203579.1:138534-139736 GCF_000334495.1 Tupaia belangeri chinensis
GTTTTTTGAGAGGTTTTTGCTATAGAGCACGTGCGCTCACCAGAAAGGCAGAGAGACAGAGAGACAGAAAGCAAGAAATCACCCCCCAGGGGAGATGGCCACACTGCAATCCCTTCTTCTCCATTCTCCTCTCAGGATCTTGGGCACGCACATGCACCTGGTGTGAGTTTAAGCCACCAGGTCCGGGACTAAATCATCCCATTTCAGATATTTCTGTTAGCACTACAGCAGTAGACTAAGAAAACAGCCACAGAGAATTCTATTTCATTGCAGAAGAGTGGGGCCAACCGAAGATTGTGGTGTGAGAATAAACTGCATAAAGTTTCAGAGAAAAACATGAAGTGAGAGTCAATGCCTTAGGTTGAATACTAACTTCAGGACCTCTGGAAAATAACCTAGCTTATACCTTGATTCTCTCATCTCAGTAAAATAAAGCAATGAGATTGGATGAGGCCAGTGATTTTATACTGGCTAAAAGTGGGAAAGCAATTTTCTCATACATACATGTACATTCATGAGAAATTTGCATTCTGAAATGAATTATATCACTACTACTGTTCCATACTCCATATATGTAAATCCTGCATCAATGACAAAGAGAGTAAGACTCAACAAAGAATGCAAAATAAAAGCATGGAATTAAAGTATGCCTACAAGTACATTTTCTAAATATTTATGGGTTTAAAACAAATGCTTCATGAGACCAGCAGGTGGCATGGTGGTTAAGGTGCTGGACACTCCCACATTGCTGACCACGGTATGAGTCCCAGACCTGGTGGCTTACTTTCTCACTTCCTCCCCTTCCCTCTCTTTTGCTCTCTTTCTGTGTGTGTATGTGTGCACACACATATGCACATGTGTCTCTCTCTCATCAAAAGTTTAAAAAAATGAATAAAAAAATTAAAAATAATTCTTTAAAAATATCCAAATATTTCAAAATCCAGACAGTTGTATTTCAAGTTTTGAACAATCACACAGATACTTTTAAAAGAAATTTAGAAATAGTCCAGGGATAGCTCATTTCAACTGTAAAGAATTAAGTGAACTTTTTGGTACATATAGTTAAATGAAAAACATTGTTCATCAAGATCACAGACATAGCAGCAAGTTTGGTAGATTTTCTCTAAGACAGAAATATTTCCATTGTTGTCCCCAATTCCAAAATTATGTGTGTGTGTGTGTGTGTGTGTATATATATATAT
>NW_006203579.1:158498-159954 GCF_000334495.1 Tupaia belangeri chinensis
ATATATATATATATAAATAATCAATCATTTCAATTCATTGGTGCTCCCTGATTTTCAATCATTTCAATTCATTGGTGCTCCCTGATTTGAATTTCATACAGAAATATACAGTCTATTACTAGTAATTCCAAATAAGAATAAAACATAATAATGATTATCCAGGATGCAGCTGAGAGGCTGTGGATTAACATCTGTAGTATTTCTCCACATTGCCATGCCATATTTCAATAACAAAAAGGATATTCTTTTCCTGTGTATTTTGTAACAAGATTGATAATAATGATGCTTTGCATTTGCTATAAATAACACACTCCCTCTAAAGTTTTTCTTTTCTGTTGGTTAACCAAGCTCACTGCTTGGAAATGAACATTAACATAAAGGGAATGGTATTTCAGTTCTCCTCTGAGGAAATCCACAGCCTTTCATCCCTGAGCTATTTGGTTTCACAGAGATGGAAGGAGAGATTTGAGAAATTTTGCCTATCCCAGGTACAGAAAACAGATATCTTGCCTTTAAAACCTTTAGGCCAGGGAACTAATGTTTTTGAGGGAGAAGAGTTGCTTTATATCACCTTGAGGTGCCTGGGTGAGACAGAGTCCTGAGAGAGAGGCACTCTTAGATGAAACATGGAGGGAGACATCACTCGGTGTGTTCCATCTCTCTGTGCTAGCTACAGTGTGACTTTCAAGTGTCTTGAAGGCACATACACACAAAGTGGGCATTTGCCATTTTTAAAGCCTAGAAGATAAAGTTCATCCTTCTCTGGGTCACAGTAAGCTGTTCAATGTAACAAGAAGGGTGTTTTAGTCTAAGAGGTTAAGAAGACTCTCATGCCAACAACAGAGGATGAGGCTTTAATGATCCAATGTGTCTTAGTGTTGGGCTGTAGACCACCTTGCATGGTAATCATGTCAACCCTATTTTCTTAAGCCCCATTCAAGACTGAGTAGATCAGAAGATCTATGAATCTGCCTTTTAACCTAGTTCTCTGGGTGATTACTTTGCACACTGAAGTTTGAGAAGTCCTAACACAAACCCTCAGTTCCTAGCTATCCATATCCCAAGAACACAGCATCAACTGACACTGTCTTTAGGCTGTTTCCTAATTTATTTTTGTTGGGCCAAGTCTAACCCATGAATCTTTTCTTGGTAACATTTAGAGAAGTAATTTTAGCATGTGCCTGAACTAACAGTTGAGGAGGATGCATCCAGGAACAGACAACTATAAAAAAGACTCACACAAACAATATGGGTAAATTTGTTAAGGTCTAGGACCAAAGTTGTATAAAAGAAACTTCTCTGAGAGCACTGGTAAGCTGAACTCCAGAAGCTGATTCTGAGGTCCTTTCTCAACTCCCTCAAGGGTTGTGCTGAATTGACAAGAAGGACTATTATTAGGGAGAATCCAGTCCATTCCTATATAGCCATAACTTATCCTCCCTTGATACACACAACA
>NW_006203579.1:160129-176795 GCF_000334495.1 Tupaia belangeri chinensis
CCTGCTGCACCTGCTACCCTTTAATTATAAGTAATGAATTTCTTGTTATGTAAGTGGCTAGATGTTGAAATAGCTGTTTTTACTTCTGGGTTCCCAAAAAGGTGAAAACATCACCCTAGAGCCAGACCCACCTTGGAGATGTTAGAGAAATGGGCTCAGGTGTTATTGGAGATCTTTGGGGGAGGGAGGAACAATTCTTCTGGAAATTCTTTTAAAAAATCCTGGATAAGACAAAGAATGAGGGGGCAGCAGTTTCCCAACAATCCAGATACATAGTCTTATAGATTCCAGATGACTGAACTGAACCCCGGTTTGGAGCAGGTAGTGTGGATACCAATACTGGCCCACTGTGATTTCCTGGGTGCTTTTCTCCTTGGCAACTGCCCACTAATGAGGCTAATTTCTACACTATGTGTTCACTAAGGTCTAAACTACAGAAATTCTCCTGGGCTAGTTCCTGAGTAAACCACAATTTCGTAAAGAAAAGGGAGAAGACAGAGATTGAGGATAGCTTCCTTTTATGCTTCAAGAAAGAGAGAAAAACCTTTAGGTTTTCAGAAAAAAAGTGGAGTACATGACCAGAAACTCAGATAGGTTAAAGGTCAGGGAATGAGTGTATAGATATTACCCTTTTCCCCTTTGGTTAATCAATTTTTTTCTTCTTTTTTGGAGAGGTTTTTACTATAGGGCACATGTGCTCGCCAGAAAGACAGAGACAGAGAGACAGAAAGTGAGAAATCACCCCCCAGGGGGGATGGCCATGCCAAAATCCCTTCTCCTCCATTCTCCTCTTGGGATTTGGGCACACACGCACTCGCGCCCAGCGTGAGTTTAAGCCACCGGGTCCAGGACTCAAAGCGTGATCGACTACATGGGAGTCCAGTGACATAGCCATTACATTAACTGTTGATCCCTGGTTAATCAAATATTGAAAATGACTGGAAAACATTGATTTCAATGATTATGAAATACCTGTTTCCATCTTATACTTTTCTTCTTCAAATCCACTTTGTGGGGGAGAAATAAAATCAATGTTTGTCAGCTAACTTCTTCCTGAATTTTCCTTCAAGATTCTCTGACATAAAATGTAGCATTAGGGCTAATATAAAAATTTTGGATTACCAAAAGAGACACATAGGATCTTTCAATGGGAAGATGTCATTTAATTCTAGATATATCTTTCTAGGTCACGGATTAAAAATGTACTATATCTGTAATGGAAACAAAATTATTTTTGCCTAAAAGTAAGATAACCTTAAGGCCAGTCAGTGGCATGGTGGTTAAGATGGCTGCACCCCACATGGCCTCTTTCATGATTTGAATCTCCCGGATCCAGCAGCTTGAAGGAAACACTGGGCATGTGTGCATGCGTGCCCAAAATTCCAAGAGGAAATGGAGGAGAAGGGATTACAGAGGATCCATCTTCCTGAAGGGAACTTTCTCTCTTTATAGCTCTCTCTTTCTCTCTCTCAAGTCAAGTGCATGTGCCCTATAGCAAACAAAAGAGTAAAAGGAAACAAACAAACAAACAAAAACAAAACAAAGATAACCCTTTAAGAAAAAATGGTAATAGAGTCACCTCTCTACAGCTAGTTGCCACTTATTTTCAGCTTTGGAACATCAATGCTCTCTATGTTTTCATTCTTTCAGTGAATTTGGTCCATTACTACATGTCCCTATACTTCTCCTCCAGGCAAGCAAGATGCTACTCAGTTAGGTTGGGAAAAGGAATTAGAATGAATAGGGGTGGTTTGAGATTTTCTGAGGCTGAACAGAGAAAAATAAGACCATCTGCCAGGTGATGGTTAATTCAAGGAAGCAAGGCACAAGCTCATGGTATCAAGTCCACAGAAGCAAGCATAGAGCAAAATCTGGATTTCAAGTAAAAGGTCTACAAAAATAACATGTGTAAGGTAGCAAGCTAAAGGGTAGGTAGAACTGGGAAAATCTACTGACGCTTAACATAGCTATTTTAAAATTATTTTCCCCCTATGACCAGCAGGTGGCGTGGTAGTTAAGGTGTGGGACTCTCACATGGCAGATAGTGGTTTGAGTCCTGGAGTTGGTGCTTGAACACCATACTGGGCATGTGTGTGAATATTCAAAATCCCAAGAGAAGGATGGTGGAGAAGGGATTACAGGGAGGTGATTTCTCTCTTTCCTTCTTACTGTCTCTCTCTCTCTCCACGGTGAGAACAAGCACTCTGTGGCAAAAACTTAAAAATAAATAAATAAATATTTCCCCCCTTTATTCCTGATAGAGTACATGCATGCACATATGAGAGAAAGAGAGAGAGAGAGAGAAGCACCTCCCACAGGGTCTGGTCATTCTGCACTTTCCCCTCCTTCAGTCCTCCAGCTAATGAGATTTGCAGCACTGGCATGACTGCCTGGTGTGTTTCAGGTTGGCTGGGGCAAGGATTCAAACTGTGGTTACCACTGGGACCTGGCTTCTTTTCACTAGTGCATTACCACTGAGTCACAGAGCTGTCCCAAGTTGTTGTTCTTTTTCTTTCTTATTTCTTTTTTAAGTTATTATAATAAGGCATCTGTGCACAATCCTAAAAGGTAGCTGAGATGGCAGGAAAGGGTTGGTTTCTGGGTCAAATCAGGGAGTGGGTCTGATCTCAACATGAACTTTTCATAGAAAACAATTTAGTTAAAATATAAACATATATGTGTGTGTATATATATTTATATATTATATATGTATGCATATATTTATATATTTATGTATATTTTTAACTAATTATTTTTCAAACTGTGATTGAGAAACCTCCCACCTGAACACTATCTTAGCTAGAGGTTCTGGTTACAAGGTAGATTATTCTTGAGACCCTCTCAGACCTACTGGAGTTATATTACTAAGACTCAGGAAACAGCATTTTAGAAAGCCCCTCTATTGACTTTTAGGCATTCTGAAAATATGAAAACTATTGATTCGTAACTTAAGTTATGAATTGAGCACAAACAACTTTTAGATCTGTTCGGATCTCTAAATCAGTTAAAGAATCCCAGTGATGAAAAACTATCCTGCATAATTTTGCTCGATGATCTGGGTCACTCTGGAGCTACTCTGTGGGATGAAGGCCACATTACACCAGATGACCCTTAGAACAAAACACTTATTTTCTTCTGGGATATTTCCATCTGTTGCAAACTCAGTGACTCAATTCTGTTGGAAAAGGACAAGAACGCAATATTATGATTTCATCTTGGAAAACTACAAGTCCCAGATTCAATTCTACTTGAAATTGCTGTGAAGTTCCCAGGTGTTGTGCCTGAAGGATGTTTAGGCCCTTAATCCTAAAGGCAGGTATGCTGTGCTGTCCTAACAGCCAAGAATCAGGGCTGTTATGCACAGTTTTCTCACAGCATCAAATAGGCTCTCTAACTGTTATACACAGTCAGTTTTCTCACAGCATCAAATAGGCTCTCTAATTGAACACCTGGTCTTGGGAGGAAGCACGCGGCAATAATCTCAATTTGGGAAGTAAACTCTAGGACACCTAAGGAGGAACACAAGGGCTTCCACACAAGCTTAGATTACCATCCAGAGAAGATTGAGTGGGTTGAGATGCATGTTATATCTGGGTCACATCTGGAGGTGAGGTAGATTGTTGAATTATCCATGCACAGAAGCATCCTGGCCCAAACCAGCTATGTCTTTTACCCTGCATTCTGTAGAGCCCTTGACCAACCAAAAAAGTAAAAACTCTGTCTGTGTGCAGTCTCTGAGAACACATTGCCTTGTGGGATTGCACAGCAAAGTCACCAGAGACAGGAAGGGAAGTTCTACTAAGCTGGTTTGTTGGAAGTGCTCCCAAAGTCCTGCTCTCATTTCACGTTCTCCCTCTGCATTTACATAGAGGGGGAAGCCCAAGGGGAAGAGCCATTACTCATTACACCAAAATAGTCCAAGAAGGACATACACAGGGTCCTCTCTGGACATAGTGGCTGTGAGTCTTCTCTCCTAGCTTTTCTAATAACCAATGAAATCCAGTTTAGCAAAATGAAGAAACAAACACCCTCCAAAACAAAACAAAGTACAAGGTCAGCAGTATCTGCAGGTCTAAATGACTCACAAAATGTATGGGCAATAACCTAAAGAGGGACCAGCAGTTAGCGTAATGGCTATGTCGCTGGACTCCCATGTAGTAGACCATGGTCTGACTACCGGACCCAGAGGCTTAAACTCAAGCTGGGCATGTGTGTGTGCGTGCCCAAGATCCCAAGAGGAGAATGGAGGAGAAGGGATTGCGGCATGGCCATCCCCCTGGGGGGGTGATTTCTTGCTGTCTCTCTATCTCTCTCTGTCTTTCTGGTGAGCGCTCACGCCCTATACCAAAAACCTCTCCAAATAAATAAATAAATAAATAACTTAAGGAAATCTCAGAAATAGCCAAAATATGGAAACAGTGATTTGTGCCGAGGGTAAGAATTCCTTTAAAATGGAATCACCGATTGTAGAAATGACGCCTGGACAGATGTCGCACAATCATTAAAAATATAATTTAGTGTTGTTAGTATTTATGCAATAACTAGCAAAGGATGTTCAAGGGCCCCACTGAAATGGCTATGTGTAAAACCAGCCAACACACAGTGTTTTTATGGAATAAATACTCTATTTTGTGGCTCAGCTGAATCAAGTACAGGCCAAACAAATATTAGAGGAGACAGACATGCCTGTTTGTGAGATAAAATGATTCTTTCATTTGTCCTGACTTCTACATTCCTTCTTTTAACCTCCTCAAATGAGCATTTTTAACAGCAAGAAACAGAGAAGTATTCCAACAGCTGGTGTAGATTTGAAGGCAAGAAGTGAAAAAAAAAATGCAAATGAGAAGTGAACTTCTCATACTTTTTGTGTGTTCTCTAGTCAACAGAAATGCTACTGTCATCTGAGTTGTGTCACATATAATAAAACCTAATTATATATAATGCCAGATCTCAAAAATGGTGGTGGACTGGGGTAAGTGTTAGCAGGTAAAAGTGGTCTCTCCTTAGATAAAAATATGCATTGTGGATTGATTTGCATGAGTGGAAATAAATCGCAAAAGGGACTGTGTCAACCTATCCTCCTCTGACCTGGACCTCAAACCTTGACCCATTCCAGGAACAATAGGTTAATCACGTCTCTAAAAATAAATGGTTGAGTAATTTTTACGTCAAGCCCCAGTTATGACAAGAAAGATGCATTTTCAACAAATGCAAATACTTTGCAACTCATTTGGAGGCAAAAACTGACCTGAACTGATGTGAGGCTATTTATAGTCTTAGTGTGAATATTCATATGCTTTGCTACAGAATTAGAAATGTGTTTGATTATGGAGTGCTGACCCAAACTCAGCTGGGGATGTTATACAATAATGGGCACATTTTGTGGGCCATATTTCTTTTCTAAAACAGAAAAATTCTTCATTCTAAAACATTTCTGACCCAAATAATTATTTATCAGAGTGTTTGGCCTGTATTATATGCCAATTCCACTATCACATGGAAGGAATATAGTAGTATGTAAAGCAGACAATGTCTTGCCCTCAAAGAATGTATATTTCAGAAGAACTGGTAGATAGTAATCAGACAAGTGTAGTCAATGTTATCATTTGAATTCATGGCTTTTTAGGAGAATTTTAGATTTATAGAAAAATGGAGCAGAGTACAGAGTTTCCATTGACCCTTTCTCTCTCATACACAGTTTCCTCTGTTACGAACATCTTGCATTAGAGTGGTGTATTTGTAACAATCAATGAGCCAATATTAGTACAAGACTATTAACATCAGTAAAGCCCAATGTTTATATTAGGGTTCACTTTGGGCATGGTACAGTCTATGGTTGTTGAAAATGAATCATGACATGTACCCACTATTACAATAACTCACAGAATAATTTACTGACCTAATAATCCCATGTTTCTCCATAACTTTCTGATTCATTTTCAGATACATTACTATTTACTCATGAGAATAAGAGTTTAGAAACACAGATGCATATAATCAGTTGGTTTTGGCTAAAGAAATATAAATGAGATACCCAGTCCCTACTGTACTCAATATTACTTCCCTGGTGATAGAATTGTTGGACTGTCAGGAAAGTCATGAGATTATTTTAGCATAGAAAAACACAGAAAAATACATCATGACTTTTCTGACAACTCAATATACGGGAGACATCTATGTTTTTTTCTTTAGTATCCACTGCTCCTCTTGAAGGTAACATTTCACTCTTTCATTAGTGAGCCAACCTTCAATCTAAGCAGGTTGGATAGGCTAAAATCCTTTGCTCAGGCCAGAAGTAGCAGGTAACTCAGGCCTGGCCAATTAATTTCATTTCTCTACTTAAGTTTAACCCAAGCCTAGTAAATCAGACTTCATGACAGAGCTTTTCATGAAACTACTGCAGAAAAAATAAAAATTAAAATCTAGGATTGCTTGGTACAAGGAAGCTTGAAACTTCTCAAGGATGCCCACACAGAGAAAGACTAAAAAGGGAAAGAAGCCAAAGCCAAAGCACAAGGAAGAGAAAACAAAAGATGGGGAGAAACGGAGTTCTGGCATTATTGTTTCAATTCTGGAACAAGTTCTGTCCCAAGTCAACTTTTTTTGCTATAGGGCATGTGCGCTTACCAGAAAGACAGAGAGAGACAGAAGGCCAGAAATCACCCCCCGGGGGGGATGACCACACCACAATCCCTTCTCCTCCATTCTCTTCTAGGGATCTTGGGCACGCACGCACACGCACCCGGCATGAGTTTAAGCCACTGGTTCCAGGACTCGAACTGCAGTTGACTACATGGGAGTCCAGCGATATAGCCATTACCGTGGTCGACTACATGGGAGTTCAACGACATAGCCATTACGCTAACTGCTGGTCACCCCCAAGTCAGCTTTTTTCCTAAGATTCCCAGATATGTAAGTTGATGATTGCCTTTATTTAAGCAAACTTGTGATAAAATTATCAGGGCAGTGAAGTGGCTCTAAGTTGTTACTATAGTCATAGAAAGGTACACAACAATTTATTCAGTGAATGAATTGATTCTTCACATCATTGGTCTTTTTCTTTTCTTCCTATTTCCTTTTGATAGTCCTCCACATGCACTTGTGTGAATGCGCACAAATAGGACTGGTCTTCAGCAAGATGGCAGGCAATGACTTTCTCTCTGTGGACCTAATGTTCACTTTTGTACGTGCCCCTCAAGTCTGCTGCTTAAACCATGCCCCTTCTGATATTTCTGGAGATATATGGCAACCCCCTTTCAAGATGTATTCCCATGCTGTTTCCGACTTGGCAAAAATACGTATGGTATGGTAATCCACTCTGGAGACCATGAACTTAAAGTTGGAATACCCGTTTTTATTTTCAATGAATTATTTATTTAATTTTATTGATTGTTATTATTTTTATATTTGTTCTAGGGCACATGTGCTCACTATAGCGAGAGAAAGAGAGGGAAGGTGAGAAAGCAAGTTCTCAAATCCGGGACTCAAACCACACTTGGCCATTTGGGAATCTGTAGGAGTCCATGATACCTGTTGGTCCCTGGAATTCATATACTTTATTAGTTGCCTCTTGAAAAGATCATTAACCCAAAGCGGTGGTAATGTGCTAAAATGTTTTTGTGCATTCTTTGTATGCAAAAAGAATCTCCTAGAGAGCCAGTTAAAAATGAAGAATAAAGAATGTCATCTTCTCAAAAAATTTTGATCAGATAATTTGAGTGTGGGATGCAGGCACATGCATTAAAAGTATGCACTTCAGGGAACCAGCAGTTAGCGTAATGGCTATGTCACTGGACTCCCACGTAGTCGACTGCAGTTCACGTCCCGGACCTGGTGGCTTAAAACTCACGCAGGGCGCATGTGTGTGCATGCCCAGGATCCCGAGGGGAGAATGGAGGAGAAGGGATTGCAGCATGACCATCCCCCCTGGGGGTGATTTCTCACTTTCTGTCTCTATGTCTCTCTCTGTCTGTCTGGCGAGCGCACACAACCTATAACGAAAACCTCTCAAAAAAAATTTAAAAAAAAGTATGCACTTCAGGGACCAGCAGTTGGTGTAATGGCTATGTCCCTGGACTCCCATGTAGTCGACCATGGTTTGAGTCCTGGACCTGGTGGCTTAAACTCACGCCGGGCGCATGTGTGTGCGTGCCCAAGATCCTGAAAGGAGAATGGAGGAGAAGGGATTGCAGCATGACCATCCCCCCTGGGGGTGATTTCTCACTTTCTATCTCTCTGTCTATCTGGTGCATGCACATGCCATATAGCAAAAACCTCTCCAAAAAAAAAGATTTTGCACTTCTGGTTACTCACATACAGATGACCTGTAATCACAAGCCACCCGTTAAGGAGGACAGAGTGGCATTTTCAGCAACCACACTAGGCTATTTTAAGCTCCAGGGGCTGGCAGCACTGATAACCAAAGAAGGCGAGCACTTGGGCACCCTCAAATCAAATGCTGGAATGGCCCCTCTTTGATGTCCCGAATGAGCAGAGTGCCTTCCACTGTACAGACATGAAGATGTATCTTTTTCTGCTTAACAAGAGGTTTAAATAATTCTAAAATAACTGCTGCTGTTAGTTATCATCTGTCTACAGTTCTATTAGGGGGACCAGCAGTAGCATAATGGTTACATCGCTGGACTTCCACATAGTTGACAGTGGTTTGAGTCCCAGATGGGCGGCTTCAAACTAACACCAAAATTCCAAGAGAATAATGAAGGAAAAGGAATTGTGGTGTTGCCAGCTGCTCTGTGGGTAATAGCTTACTTTCTGTCTCTCTGGCGAGCACATGCGCCCTTATAGCAAAAATCTTTCTCTTAAAAAAAAAAAAACAACAACAACAACAAAAGAGAATGCTATTAGATTGTCAGGAGGGTCATGATGTATTTTTCTATACAAAAATGCATTATGACTTTCCCAATGACCCAGTATAATCCAGAGTCATCCAAACTTCTATATGATTGAGAAAAAAAAAAAAAAAAAGTATTTCTCAGCCCTCTCAGAGCCTCCCAGAGTCAAAACATTCTCTTTCTCTACGAAGGTACGACCAAAGTGTTGAGGTTGCCTTTTCTACACTCAGTCATAATTTCACACTTTCTTGAAGACCATCTGTTTTAAGCCCTTCTGGGGGTGAACTTCTGGTGTTCTTAGTTCCTCAATGACACTCTCTGTTCCCTGCTGCCTCCCTGACATTAAATTGCCCAAACACAGAATGCCTGCAGGCAGTACTTTCATGTTACACGCACCGTGGCTCTTCAAGTAATATTCATGAACCTCTGCACCTGTCTCATTGGCAACTAAAGCACCCCACTTCTGTCTTGCCTTAAATGTTTCAGGTTTTTAATTTGGCACACAGTGAATGCGTCAATACATACACTAGGAAGTGTGAAAGGGAGTAATCTGGGAGCTGTTCAGCAAAACTCTGACAACGTGTTTCTAACAGGAAAGATCCACTAACTCTGAATTTTGTACACTTCTCTTTCTGATGTGTAACTACTTTAATTATTTTACATATTGTTCCTTAGGAGGCAGGACTATCATGATATCCATGATGAAGTTGGGAAGGAGAAAAATTGAGATGAAGTTCACGGCAGGGAATGGGTGCCCCTGGTGGGACATTAGTATTTTAACTAAAATTGGGTAAGAACCATCAAATGAGACTTATGTTTTATATCATGTACAGACTGAAACCAGAAAGTCCTTCTAGAGAAGGATAGATGCATAATCCACAATCACTCAACTTGGGGAGACATGTTCTCAGCTTTGGAAAAATGGTGCTTACCAAAGCACGAATCAACTCTGACCCTCCCTACCTCAAAAGATAACTCCTGTGCATCCTCTTTAGATCCATGTACAATAATGACAATCATAGCTATCACTTACCAAATGAATAAGAGGCCAGGCTCCATGCTAAGTAAAAATAGAGTTTACCAGGCTCTCTCTCACCTAACCCTTAGACCAGAGCTGTGCTTCTCATTTGATGATGGAGAAAGGAAGGGGTTGGAAGAAAATTCACCCTTACAATGGGTTGCAGGACGGGAACTTGGTTTCTTCTTTAGCGGCACTAGGATACACTAAGGCAATTGCTTTCCATGCATTATCACATTATCATCCACAGATAACACTGGAAATTCCAAGATGCTGAGTGCCATGCTTTTTTTTTTTTTTTAGGTTCTTTTTTGCTATAAGGGCGTGTGCACTCGCCAGAAAGACAGAGAGACAGAAAGTGAGAAATCACCCCCTGGGGGGATGGCCACGCTGCAATCCCTTCTCCTCCATTGTCCTATCGGGATCTTGGGTACACACACACATGCATGCCTGGCATGAATTTAAGTTACCGAGTCTGGGACTTGAACTGTGGTCAACTACATGGGAGTTCAGCGACATAGCCATTATGCTAACTGCTGGTCCCTAGTGCTATGTTTTAATGCTTGTTCCTCCTCCAAAATTCATGCTAAAACTTAATCCCCAGTGCACTAAGATTAAGAGATGGGGCCTTGAGGAGGTGGTTTGTCATGAGAACTCCTTCCTTGTGAATAGGATTAAGGCCTTTCTAAAAGCATTTTTTTAAAAGTTTTCAAAGAATTATTTATTTTACTTATTATTATTTTTTCTTTAATTTGACCAGAGGGAGACAGAGACCAAGAGAAAGAGAAAGTGAGAAAGCAAGATGCCAGGTTTGGGACTTGAACCACAGTCAGTCATGTAGGAATCCAGTGCCTCAAATACCACACCACCTGCCAGTCCCTACAAAAGCATTTCTAAGAGGTTTCACATGACATTTGGCCCTGATGCCCTGTTGTCCCTTCCGCCATGTGAGGTCACAGTGATCCTTCCCTCTAAGCAAACCTCACTAGCCAGGGAAGCTGCCACTGCCTCAACCTGGGACTTTCCAGTCCCCAGACTGATGAGGACATTTCTATCCTTCATTCATTGCAGTTTAGGTACTTCATTATAACAGCATAAACAATTGAGCAAAAATGGCATTATTACAGGCCAGATAAAGATGTTTTAGCTCGATCCCATTTTTTGAGACAAGGAAACAAAGATTTCTAGAAATGAAACAGTTTATCCAACATCACACAGATACTCAGTGATGGGGCTTTAATCAGAATCCTGATTTCCTGGGACCAGCAGTTAGTGTCATGGCTATGTCGCTGAACTCTCATGTAGTCAGCCTCAGTTCAAGTCCTGGACCCAGTGGCTTAAACTCAAGCCGGGCACGCGTGTGTGCGTGCCCAAGATCCCAAAAAGGGAATGGAGGAGAAAGGATTGTGGCATGGCCATTGCCCCTGAAGTGTGTGGGGGGGTGATTTCTCACTTTCTGTCTCTCTGTCTCTCTCTTTCTGGTGAGCGCATGTGCCTATATATAAAAACAAAACAAAACAAAACAAAAACACCTCTTCGACAACAAAAAAGAATCCTGATGTCCTGACTACAAAATTATTTTTAATAGTGCCCTAACTCCCTCCAGTTTATTCTTGGCTAACAGGAGACCTGGTCCATTTTGAGGGCCAGCTGGTAGTATAGTGATAAAGATGCTGGATTCCCACATGGCTGACCACTGTTCAAGTCCTGGATCTGGTAGCTTGAAAATCATGCTGGGCACATGTGCACACATGCTCAAAATCCTGAGAGGAGAGTGGGGGAGAGGAAATTTCAGGGTGGCCATCTTCCTATGGAGGGGTGATTTCCCACTTTCTCTCTTCCTGTGTTTCTCTGTTTCTCTCTAGCAAGTTCACATGTCCTATGGCAAAAATCTAAACCAAGAAAAGAGAATTGGTCCACTCTTACCTAGATATGTAGTGGGGAAAAAAGATGGAATAATCCCTTAGACAGAGATCATTTATTTTGTCAATATTTATGTCTTGAAACTTTAGTTCCAGAGTGACTATGTGAAAACCTATTTCCTTTCTATAAGGAGCAGAATGGATAAATGTGATTCATTGTATGCAACATTTGCTACTAATTCTTTCAAATTACAAAGTTGTTCTTTTTTGGAATTGCCAGCACATTGATGTACAGAAGGGGCATTTTTGTCCTAAAACATCCTCTATAGAAAACTTTATAAAAGAGGAGATTCATAACCTTTCAAAATGACAAGCATAAAATTTGCATCTAATTATTGGGCATTCTGTCTTTTTTTCTATGTCGTCCTGTCATTAGGTAAAGTGGCATGCACACTGATTTGGGCAAACACAAAGCAAAAACTCTTTCTGCGAAGGGATAAATGGTAGCAAAAAAAAAAGCCATCGAGTTGAATTCACAGGCTTATCAAAACAGGGGGAAGAATGTGTTCCTGGCTTCCTTATGACAAGGTAGAAAGCAAGTCCACTAAGCTGCTGGGCCCTCTGAATAAGTCACCCACATTCCTCTTGATTCCTCTCTCAAATGATGCCCAAATTCTTCTCCGATGACCTCTAACTATGGAGGAGGTGGATAACCATGACCTCTATGTTTATGCAAAAGCAACTGTTTGCTTGAGCAGCACACATTAAGTAAGAAGCAATGGACAGGGGATAATTGACACCCTTCCTTCAGTACGTGTTTATTGAGTACCCACTATGTCTACACTCAGGAGGCTAGAGACATAAACACACACACTGCCCTAAGAGCTCCCATTCTAGCCGAGACAGACTGAGCAGTTTCTATAGCATGTTGAAAGGTGATTACTCTCCAAAGAAAAATATATCAAGAAAGAGAATAGAGAATCCAGTGAGAGCCTCCCGGTTTTAAACACTGTCTCAGTCTCTTTGGATCACTATAACAAAACACTGTAAACTGGGTAGCTTACAAACAACAGAATGGTGTTGCTTAGCGTTCTGGGGGCTTCTAAGTCCAAGATGAAGGCACGGGCAGATCTGATGACTAGTGAGGGCCCGCCTTTCTGTTCACAGAGGGCACCTGGCTGCTGTGATCTCACATGGAAGAAGCACAGCAGTTCTCTGAGGAGGGCCCTAACCCCATTCACGGGGGCTCTGCCTTCATGACCTCATAACCTACCAAAGGCCCCTCCTTGAACACCATCACCATGGGGGGCTAGGAACTCAACATAGGGATGTTAGAGAGACACTGGCATTCAGATCACAGCAAATAAGGTTGACGGTGAAGTCCTTTCTGAAAAAGTGATATTTGATCTGAGACCACAGGGAGGTAAGGGAACAAACCATGAGGGTATCTGGGAGATTAGCACTGCAGGCAAAAGCAACAGTGACTGCAAGAGACCTGGGGCATAGGAGAGCCTGGAGTGCATTCACAGCAAACAAATACCTCTCTTTGTCTCTCCTCCCCCCACCCCCTGCTCTCTCTCACACCACACACACCATGACAGTCAGTATGCCTTGAGCCCTACAAACAAGGTATCACAGGAGAGGAAGTGGCAGTGGAAACCACATCATACCATGGATCAGTGATGAACAATGCCATGTTGGTGGCAGTTTTCCAACTCACATCACGTAAGTGAAAGCTGATGTTAGTGCTGTATCCTAATGCAGCAGACGAACAAACTGAGGCTCCCCTCCAAAATCCATTTGATGGAGCCTTGGTTATGTAGACCCTACTATCATGTTTTATTCCTTTCCCTTTTTCTTTAAAGTTGCAGATGGAATTTAAAATGTAATTTTTAAAAATTTTTTCTCTCTTCTTGTCTTAAGAGAGAGCTGCAGATAGAATTTAAAATGTAATTTTAAAAAATTTTTTCTCTCTTCTTGTCTTAAGAGAGAGAGAGAGAGAAAGAGAAAGAAACACCTTCAACAGGGTCTCACACCATAGTATCCCACCTACTAGCCCTCCTGGTTAGGCAAGGTTGAGGCACACATGCTTCTCCTAATACATACAGGTCAATCTGGGAATTGAATCCCAATCTTCATATGTCATTGTGTTCACCACCATGCAACCAAGCTAGGCCAGGGAGCTAATTCTGAACCAGTTTTCTTATGGTTAATAGGTTAATATCTGCAAGCTACTTATGGTATAGAAGGGTCAAAAGCATGGACCCTAGACCATATTGCTTGGGTACAAATTTCAGCTCTTTATGCCACACTGAACAAGTTACCCAGACTCCGTGCCTCAGTGTTCTCATTTGTGAAAAGAGCCTACCTTATATGGTAGCAAGTGTTAAGCCTTAATATGCTTAAAGTGCTCAGAAGAGTGTCTGGCATATAATGAAGCCTACAGAAAGATGGAAATACCTACATATTCTCTCTTTAAAGTCTGATGCTGGAATTGGGGAGTACTGACATAAGGAGGAAAATGCACTCTTGTTACTTTCTAGTGTGGTCTTGTTTTGTTTTGTAGAGAGATTTTTTGCTATAGGGCGTGTGTGCTTGCTGGAGAGACAGAGTGAGACAGGAAGCAAGAAATCATCCCCTGTGAGGATGGCCAATCCCTTCTCTTCCACTCTCCTCTCAAGATTTTGGGCATGCATGCACATGGAATTGGCATGAGTTTTAAGTTGCTGAGTCTGGGTCTCAAACCACAATTGACTACATGGCAGTCCAGCGATGTCACCATTACACAATCTGCGGGTCCCACTTTTTAGTGTGTTTCTATATATAAGTAGGTAGACAGATTGTCCTTCAGTGGTTCAAATACAATAAGATTTTTTAAATGCAAATCACCATGGACCCAACACTTTTGCCTTTAGGAAAGTAATCATGTGGGTCAGTACATCTCTTAGCTCTTATCTGCTCCTCTTCTCTAAAATGTGTTGGCCAGCCTGGGTCTATAAAAACTCATGTATTGGGCTGGTCCTATGGCACAATGGTTGAGTAGTACTGAGCATTGGGAGCCAGATTCTATACAGCCGTCCATAATTTGAGTCCTGGCCCCAAAGGCTTGAAAAACACAATGGGCATGTGTATGTGCATGCCCCAAATCCTAAAAATATGGAGAAATGGAGTAGAAAAGTTTGCAGTGTGACTATGCCCTACTCGGAGTGCTCTCTCTCATTTCTCTTTTGGCAAGGACATGCACCCTCTGGCAACTAAAACAAAAAATCTTAAAATAAAAACTCAAATATAGTCCCTCCTCCCCTCCTGAGGAGGCACAGTGGGGGTGCCAAATTCTGTAATATTGGAAGCCACATGGAAGATCAGGGTTAAGTTCCTTGGCTGATGTGTCAGGTGTGAGCCCATGTATACTGTTGATGCTGCCTGTCTGGGAAGAATATGAAGAGGGTGTCTCGCCTGAGACTCCTTTGAGAGTACCTATCTCTTTCTGTCTCTGCCTTTCTGTTTTTCTGTCTCTGATGAAAAAAAATTTTTTTTTAATGATTATTATTAAAACTCATGTGTAAGTCTTAGACAACCCATCTTTAGTCTTCCCCAGGACTCTGACTGAGTGATGCCCAATATTCAAGCTCAGAATAGTTTAGATAATCAAAGTCTATCTTCAAACTGGGTTTAGACAATTGTGAGTAAAGTCAGCCTGTAGTTAATAGAAAATAAAAGGAATATAAAACCCTCTGACTGGTTTCTGTCTTTCAATTTGATACCATCTCTCTCACTGACATAAAAAAAGCAAAGTGTGGTGTGGCACCAAACAGAAAATATCTCTATTTTTGGCAGGCAACAAAATATCCTCTCTAATGAAATGACCTTTCTTTCTGGGTCCACATTATGATACTTACCGGCCACACTGTGAGAGTATTTACTTGTAGATTGCGTATAGGCTCTTGGATAGAAAGTTGAGTTAATATGGTCATTTCCCTTGCTGCTATCATTCTTTTTGTCATACTGCTGAAATCTGATCCATCTCTAATGAATTACTTAACAAATGAATGAAACAACTTACCAACAAATATAAGTTGGTACACAGCAGAACTAGGGTTGAACATTAAATATCCTGTGTCTTATCAAGTTTTACTGATGACAGAACTTAGTAGTTCTAGAAGATCTTTGAGAACTAGTTGAGGCATATGCTGTCACAAAAATCACTTTTGAATTTTCTATGAACATTAACTTTTCATTTTCCTTTTTTTTTTTTTTTGAGTGAGATTTTTGATGTAGGGTGTGTGTATTTGCTGGAGAAACAGAGAGAAATGTAAGGTGTGTGTATTTGCTGGAGAAACAGAGAGAAAGAAAGTGAGAAATCACCCCCAAGGGAAATGGCTACATTGCAATCCTTTCTCCATTCTCCTCTTGGGATTTTGGGCATGCACGCACTCATGTGTGCCTGGCGTGAGTTTTAAACTGTTGGGTCTGGGACTTGAACCATAGTCGACTACATTGGAGTCCAGCTATGTAACCGTTACGCTATCTGCTGGTCCCAAAATTTAACTTTTCATTCTGTCTTTAAAATGGCGTCTTGCCTTTTTGAACTTATTTCTACTATCAAGTCACTTTATAGAGAAATTATTTGACATTCATTTGTTTATTCATTTGTTCATTCACAAATGTTTTCTGAGCACCCACTCTGTGTCACATGCTGTGGATACAATAGCTAGCAAAGGTAGATAGGTGCCACCCTTCCTTCACTAAGTATATACTCACCGATAAGTTGATGCTTAGTAATTAAAATTAAAAAGAAAAATTTCAGAGTGAGCCTAGTCCACTAGTTCTTTTTTTTCTTTTTAAAAATTATTTATTTAATTTTGGGGACCAGCAGGTGGCATGGTGGTTATGGCTCTGGACACTCCCCCCTGGGCAACCAGGGGTTCAGGCCC
>NW_006203579.1:176834-194508 GCF_000334495.1 Tupaia belangeri chinensis
TCCTCTCTCTCTCACTCTCAACCTCTGTCTCTCTCTGGTCAAATTAAAAAAATAAATGAATGAATAAATAAAATAAATCATTATTTTTTAAAAATAATGATTTATTTAATTTTATTTATTATTAGTATTACTTTTTAATTTGATATAGGGCACTGTGCTTATCAGAGAGAGAGAGAGAATGAGAAATCAAGCCATCAGGCCTGGTACTCGAACCACCATCAGCTATGTGGGAATGCAGTGCTTTAACCACCAAATCACCTGCTGGTCACAGCTCACTAATTATTAATTGTCTTTGTCTTTTGTTTTTTTAATTTCAGAGAACACATTGGTGAGGTGGAGAGGAATTACTGTATACACAAACATTTACATTGAATTTTTTTTTTTTTGGAGAGGTTTTCGCTATAGGGCGCGCGCACTTGCCAGACAGACAGAGAGAGACATAGAGACAGAAAGCAAGAAATCACCCCCCAGGGGGGATGGCCATGCCGCAATCCCTTCTCCTCCATTCTCCTCTCAGGATGTGGGCACGCACACACATGCGCCTGGTGTGAGTTTTAAGCCACCGGGTCCGGGACACGAACTGCGGTCGACTACGTGGGAATCCAGCGACATAGCCATTACGCTAACTGCTGGTCCAACATTTATATTGAATTTCTGGGGCTTCAGAGACCTCCCTGAAGGTAATGCATGGACTTGAGGTTTAAAATCCCTGCCCAGGTCCAGCAAATGAGGTGGAGGTTAAGGGGTTGGAGGTTATGGCTGACTACACAGTTTTAGTCTTGAACCAGCAGCAGCTTGAAAATCAAGCCAAGTATGTGTGTGTGTACCCCAACTCCTGAGAGAATAGAGAAGAAGGGGTTATGGTGTGGCTATCACCAGGGGGTGATTTCTCACTTTCTCTCTTGCTCTCACTCTCACTCTTGCTCCCTCTCCCTCTCTCTCTCTCTCTCTCTCTCTGGCAAGTGCACATGCCCTACAGCAGAAACAAACAAACAAAAAACAAACTCTGACCAAACTTGGATTTGTTTTCTTGAATATGTATGTGTGATGTCTACATTTACTTAAAAACACAAAATGAAATGTTTGGATTATAATAGAAGTTTCATGATGAGAGATTAAATACAGGTAAGTCTCTTTAGGGTATTTTAGGGCCTTGAGAAGTAGCAAAGTGAAAGTAAAATGTTTTAAGTGGAAAGAAAAAAAATTAATAATTGAGGGAAAAAAATTTAGTAGCAAAAATACTAAGCACATATTTTCAGGCAGATACTTATCTTTAACTCTCTTTTCTCCTAGGAAATCAATAGTAAACTATTGGTTATAGTGTTAAAAGCCAATCTTCACCAAAATTAAGTGAAATGCAACCATTTTTGACCAGGTAATGACTGCCCTCAAATGAGAAGAAACCATTCATTATCAAACCTTTGAGATCTTGATCCAGAAATGCATCCCAAAATAGGATTTAAGCAGTTTTTTTCTGAAACATTTTTCAAAAGGGAACTCAGAAGTTAGAACTTGACAGTTGATATGCTTCTACTCTTGACAATACTTCCAGCAAGTAACAGAGATATGCATAACCTTTTAACGGGTAATTACAGAAATATGTGAAATACTTTGCCAACACAGGGAATGTAATGTGTTGTCAGTATAGCACAAGTTAAAGGGTCAGAAAAAATAACCAAGAAAACACATATGTATGAAAATAATATTGAGTAGGCCATTTTGGTGAACTAGAAAAGGCTACTGATGATTTGAAGATATACTAATTAAAAAATAGTAATTATTATAGCTAACTTTTATGAAGAACTTAAAAATGTCATGAGATGAAGCATAGGAGAAAAAAATTGCAAATTATATATCTGGTAAGGGTCTAATATCTGGGTTAAGTAAAAACTTTTACAAAAGTAATAGTAAAAACTATAACTACAGTAAAAACGTTTTATGATTTTAAAATCTATCTATATATATTACATGTTTTTTTTAGACATTTATTTATTTTTAGGTTTTACCATAGGGAGTGTGCATTAACTGTAGAGAGATAAAGAGGGACAAAGAGAAGGAAAGTGAGAAATCACCTCCCACGCCCCAGGTCTATCTATCCATCTATCTATATATATTATATGTATTTTTTTAGACATTTATTTATTTTTAGGTTTTACCATAGGGAGTGTGCATTAACTGTAGAGAGATAAAGAGGGACGAAGAGAAGGAAAGTGAGAAATCACCTCCCACGCCCCAGGAGGATGGCCATGCCATAATCCCTTCTCCTCCACTCTCTTTCTGGGTTTTTGGGCACACACACACATGCGCCTGGTGTGATTTCTGGCCACCAGGTCAGGGACCTGAACTGTGATTAGTCATGTAGGAATCTAGTGCCTCAATCACCACACCTAAAAATGCAGGCCCCTAAAATCAATCAATCTTTATCTACCTTTTAAAAAATCATTATTTATTTAATTTTATTTATTAATATTATCATTTTTTAATTCACCAGGGAGAGACATAGAGGGAAACCGAGAAAGCAAGCTTCCAAGTCCAAGACTCAAACCATGGTCAGCCATGTGGGTATCCAGTGCCCCAACCATGCCATCTGCTGGCCCTAAAACCTGTATTCTTAACCACACTTTATACTGCCTCATGTCATAATGATTCTGTGAAGAAATTTCCAAGTTATATGAATATATACCATTAGATGAGCCCACATATTTTTATTTCCTTTACATATATAATTTATCACTTTATGTGTATAGTCTCACCATTCCTTTTCCATTATTATGTTCAGTAACTGCTTCCTTTAGAGGATCTTTAGAAACATTCAATTTTCAGTTTTGTACATAGAAACAGTACTTCATTCTTTCCTTGTTGGAAATCACCACAAAGCAGCAAGCAAAATATAAAAGGAAAGTGCAAGCTCTATCTTAGGATAAAACAGGATAAATCAATAAGAAATATGATATGCAGAAAGTCATAAAATGCTATTGAAATGAAATGGAAATTTATAAAGAGTCTGAAAGCATCTGAAGATCTCAAATAGAGCAATAGCACACAGCTCTTCAAAGCATGTTGCCCAACCAATAATAACTTACTTGGAGTTAAAAAAAAATCTTTTAGAATTATTTTATTTTATTGATCCTTATTACTATTATTTTTAAAAATTTGCTACAGGGCATGTGTGCTTACCAGAGAGAGACAGAGAGAGAAAGGGAAAACAAGAAAGCAAGATGCCAGACCCGGGACCTGAACCACTGGCCATGTTGGAGTCCAATGCCTTAAATACCATACCACCTACTGGTCCCCAAAACTGGTTTTATAGGGCCAGCTGGTGGTGTCGTGGTTAAGGCACTGGATCCTATGAGACCAATAGTGAAGTTCAAGTCTCGGACCCAGTGGTTTGGGAAACATATTGGATGCATGTACATGTATGCCCAAAATCCTGAAGGAAGTGAGAGGTGAAGAAAAAGGGATTGTGGTGAGGCTGTCCCCATGGGGAGAGGGGTGCTTCCTTACTTTCTCCTCTCTCTCACTTTCCTTCTCTCTCTCTCTGGAGAGTGCACATGCTCTCTGGAAAAAAACAATTCATTGATTTTATGGGCTAATACTCCTGAGAAGCAGAGAGAGACATAGAGAGGAAAAGTGAGAAATTACCACATAGGGGAGTATGGCCATGCCACAATACCTTCTCCTCCATTCTTATCGTGGTATATTGAGCATGCATGCACATGCACCCACTATGATTTTCAAGCTTCCAGGTCCAGGACTTGAATCATTCTTAGCCATACGGGAGTCTAGCACTTTAACAACCATACCACCTGCTGGTCACTATATTTTAGCAGTAAGAATGACTACACTGTTAGCATCACTATAGTCAGAGAACTCTGTTGCCTGAAGAGAATTAAAAACTAAAAAGTCAGACTCAGTAGTAAAATCCCAAGTCAAAAAGAGAACACTTCCTAGTTTGGAACACAGTACTATTATAGTTTTTTGATGGACTGAGTTGTCCAGAAAGAACTCACTCTATGCAAAGATGTTTAATAATTAAGCATGTTAATAAATCAATAATCATATAGAAACATAAACTCAATTAAAAAATACAAGAACTCAAGGAAATATGATGTGATATCAGAAGATGAATATAAATTTGCAAAACATGAAAATGTAGAAAAACTAAAAACATCATGGACACAAATAACTAACTTAAAATTCTATTCTACAAAGGAACAAAGGTACTGTTAAGGCAGCAGTAGACAAAGAAGATAGAATTGAAAAAATGGGAAAATGAAATGGAAAAGAATTAAAGGTTGAAAAGACTAGTAAGAAAATTATATGCTTTGTAGATACTAAAATCAGAAGCTTTGACATATGATCAGTTATTACTCTTATGAAAGAGAATTGAATTGAACCACTAAAATGAGCCAAATAACTAAAAAATGTAATTTAAGAAAACTAGTCATAAATAAAATAAAATAAAGAAATACAAATGTGAAAAAGCACTGCACGTCTCAGTAACACCTGAACCAGGACAAAGACCACAAAGAGTTAGCTTAGTATAACCACTGGACTTCATAAATATATTAAAATAAACTCCTTTGAACATTCAAACAAATAATTTATAATTGAAAAAAAAATTACACCTGTCTCAGAATTTTTTACAGCATTTAATAGAAGACACTAAAGCAGCTCACAAATTCTTCAGAGGAAAAAGTGTGATCATGAAATTTTATACCCAAACTGCCATCTGAATAACAAATACAACACAAAGATATTTTAAAATGTACATAACTTAGGGAATCTACTTCTCATAAGCACTTCCTCAAGGAACAGTGAGAAGAAAAATTATAATTAAAATAACAGATAAATTGAGAAAATATTGCAAAAGGGCTAAGGGAGAACATTGAATCCTTAAAACTATTGGACTAATATTACAATAAATGAGAACTTAAAACTGACCAAATTTCGCAATGCAAACTCTATGATTACCAAAAGGGGACAAAAGAAAAACAAAGGGAAGGACCAGCAATTAGTGTAATGGCTATGTCGGTGAATTCCCATGTAGCCGACCGCAGGTTGAGTCTTGGACCCAGTGGCTTAAATTTATGCCAAGCACATGTGCGTGTGTGCCCAAGATCCTGAGAGGAAAATGGAAGAGAAGGGATTGCGGCGTGGCCATCTCCGCTGGGGGGTGATTGCTTGTTTTCTCTCTCTCTGTCTCTCTCTGTCTTTCTGGCGAGCACACGCGCCCTATAGCAAAAATCTCTCCCTCCCCAAAAAAGAAAAACAAAGTGAAAGGTAGTGTAAGTACATAGATTTATTCATCTTTTATTTTTAAAAAAGTCACTTAATGCTAAGATGTGTGCATTACAAAAGTATAAAGTAGAATGCCATATAAAATTATAAACCATTTAAAATGAGGCAGATTAAAAAAATAGGAAACAAAAATATATTAATTCTATTGTTTACATTAGAGAATCAAAAAACAGCATCTTAAGAATGAATAATTATATATAGCACTGTCATCAAAATTACTAGAACCAAAAATGATAGGTTTAGAAATTATATTTTAAAAAAATCAAACAAGTTAATTATGAACTACATGTGAAATACTTTTAGGAACAATAAACATCTGGGGACCAGCAGGGGGTGTGGTGGTTAAAGGCATTGGACTCCCACATAGCCAACTGTGGTTCAAGTCCCAGACCTGATGGTTTGCTTTTCACTTTCTCCCTCTCTTGCTCTCACTGTTGCTCTCTGGTCAAATTAAAATAAGTAAATAAATAAAGTTAAATAAAATAATTCTTAAAAAAATAAGCATCTGAACCATATAAAATGTGAAAATAAAGCTAGACAAAATTTTTGTTAATAAAGTGTAAAAGAACTATTAAAAAACTTTCTCATTTTTGAATCACAAGAAATGCCTGATTCTCTCCTAAATTAGAGTAACAAATTATTTAAAAATAACGGGATAGACAAATATATATCCAAAAAATGAAAATAAAATGAAATTAGGGGCCACTATATTACCATTAGACAAAGCAGAAAGCAAATGAAACAAAGGGAAACTCTTTATAATGATAATGTGTACAATATACAAAAAAAGTGAATAATATGTTTAAAAATAACATAGCAGCAACATTTGCAAGGAAAATACTGCAGGTGTTAGGAGAACTATACTACAAAATATTAGTGATAGGAAACATTAATTTGTTCCCTTTATTCTGTGACAGTTCAAATGGGGGAAAAAATAAATACACATCTTTCCTACGTAAAGTAAGTCTAAAAAATATCTGCTTGCTTATTCACACACAAACCTCAGAATAGAGAAATAAATTTTTTTGTATGCCCACAAAACAGTCACAATTAACCATACTAGTCATACATACTCAATAAATTTCCAGATCAGATGATAGACTAATTATTAACTAGAAAAACAAAACTAAACAAAGTGTCACACTTGGAAATGAACAACTATCAAAGATCAAAGAGAACATTAAAATTAAAACTGCAGAATACATTTAGAATGACTTAATGAGACCACCACATGATAAAATATACGACACAGCAAAAGCAATGCTTAGAGAAATACTCATGTCTTTTTAATATAATGAAATAAATATAGTAAATATGTAAGTTAAGAACAAAATAAGGGAGGAGCAGTTAGTGTAATGGCTATGTTGCTGGACTCCCATGTAGCTGACCACAGTTCTAGTACCGGACCCAGTGGCTTGTGTCATGACGGGCATGTGTGCGTGCGTGTCCAGGATCCCGAGAAGAGAATGGAGGAGAAGGGACTGCGGTGTGGCCATCTCCCCTGGGGGGTGATTTCTCGCTTTTTGTCTCTCTGTCTTTCTGGTGAGTACACGCGCCCTACAACAAAAACCTCTCAAAAAAATAATAAAAATTTAAAAAACTGCCACTAAAACTGAAGGAAAAGCAGATTAAAGAAAACAAATCAACAAAAATAGCTTAACTAACTTACCCAATTCAAAAAGTTTAAAAGAATTAAATGGTAAAGTGATTTTATATAAAGAAAAGAAAAGCCCAGATACACAGAATAAGAAATGAATGGCCATAGACACAGAGGAATGGCAAGAATCTAAAGAGATTATTTGTCTCAACCCCTTGCAAATGAATGATCAGTGGAAAAACGTAAATATGAAAACGAACCATAGAAGAAATAGATAACCTAATAGGTTAGTGAGCAGGGTAGAGAGAAAGTTGTCCAAGAATTGCCACCCAACAAATCAGACGCAGAGGGATTCACAGAATAATTTTACAAATATTTAAGGAATCCAGTACTATTTAAGTTTTCAAGCTAAAAAAATGAAGCTTCCAAATGATTCTTTTATATTCTGAAAATGTCACCAAATCCAACAAAAAATTTCTCTCTTCCTACATCAATCTCACTTTTGATACTCTAACTTCCAATAAAATAAATTTCTAGATGAGAAAAAAATGGAATCTAGTTTCCTTAATTTCAAGGTTACCTTTGAACTACTTTAAATACAAATTCATAATATATACTGTCATGGATAAAGGAAGATTTGATTAACACCTTCTTCCTTTGAAATTACAATTATTCTTCTGTGTGCCAGGTTATACTTTCTATAGTTTTAGTTACCCATGATCAATGATGGTCCAAAAATATTAAATAAAAAATTCCAGAAATAGACAATTCATTAGTTTTTAATTGAGTGCCATTCTGAGTAGCATGATGAAATTTCATTTCATTGTGTCCTGCTCCACCCCACCCAGGAAACAAATTAACCCTTTGTTTAGCATATCCATGCTGTGTATGCTACCTGCTAGTTAATGATATCAAAAACGATAAACAATCAAAAATTCAAAACACATCGTATATATAGGGTTTGGTACTATCAGTAGTTTCTGACATTCGCTGGTGGAGGGACTTAGAATGTATCCCTCATTCTCTTTCTGCCTTCTTTTCTTTTCTTTCTTTTTTTTTTTTTTTTTGGAGAGGTTTTTGCTATAGGGTGCGTGCACTCGCCAGACAGACAGAGAGAGACAGAGAGACAGAAAGGGAGAAATCACCCCCCAAGGGGGGATGGCCACACCACAATCCCTTCTCCTCTGTTCTCCTTTCAGGATCTTGGGCACGCATGCACATGCACCCAGCATGAATTTTAAGCCACCTGGTCCGGGACGTGAACTGGAGTCGACTACATGGGAGTCCAGCGACATAGCCATTATGCTAACTGCTGGTCTCTTCTTTCTGTGCTGCCATGATGGTGCATATGAATGGCCTGGCTGATGCTCTCAAGAGTATCAACAAGGCTGAAAAGAGAGGCAAATGCCAGGTTCTTATTAGGATGTGCTCCCAAGTCATTGTCCGTTTTCAAACTGTGAAGATGAAGCATGGTTCTTGAATCTGTTCCCACCCTGTCAGTTTGGTTTTATTGTATCGACAACCTCAGATGGCATTATGGACCATGAAGAAGCAAGATGAAAACATGCACAAGGGAAAATCCTGGGGTTCTTTTTCTAGAGATGTAATAATACATACAAATAAAATGCCTCATTGGAAAAAAATATAGAATGTATCCCTCATAGTTAAGCAAGGCACTACTGTATATTTAGAACTCATAAATTGTACAAATAGAATGTACATAGTATCCTTTTAAGTCTAAAATATAGAGGCAGATTAATACTAGCATTTAGGAACAAATAGAAGTCTAAAACATGGATTATCTAAAATTGAGTTCTAAGCCATCTATCTCTAAGCCAATCCCCTGTGAAATCTGACGGTTGGGAGAGGTCTAAAAACTGTTTAGCTTCATTTTATTCTTATTGTTACCATTCTTCTTATTCTGAGGTCACAATTATGTAATTTAAGAGCCACATCTTCTTTGTAAGGAGCCTTGTAATCGTTTTGTTCATGTTGTCTTTTTGTGTAGTACTAATTTCATTTAATTGATCAGTTGAAAACTGAATAGATCAAAACAGTTCAGAACTATAGCAGTTGTTTTTTTTTTTTCCCATGACTAAACAATTTACTGCTGTCAAAGAATAGAAAATTAGCAGGTAGATTCACAATATTATTTCTACAATTAGAGCTTTGATTTCTTCTACACACAAACAAAACATGAATTCTGTTCACTTTCAAGTGAATGTAAAGAAGGGTACAGTTTGGGGAAGGAATAAAGGATAAAATATATATGTATAGTATGATCATGTTAACGTGAATAATTTGACCTGGGTTCATCTCATCCTACTAATTTGTTTTGAATACGCTATCTTTCTCTATATAACTTAGAGTTGTTAGGAGAAGTATTTCTCTTTATAGCTTAGAAGGACTTTTAATTACAACGGAATCTTGTTTTTGAAGGATGACCCTTAAGATTTTGATTTTTGCAACCACGTCTTGTGGTTTTTCTGAGGTCACACTTTAATCTGTGACCCTGTAAGCTTGGGGTAGAAAGGTTAACAAGTAGATGCAACATTCACTCAGCATTGCCATATGGCTTTTCTAATACCTAGTCCTCATCACATGCTACATACATATGGTGTTGAGACTAAATTTGTTTCTTTTTGGAAAAAAAAAATCCCACACCCCAGAATGTCACACTACAAGGTATTTGTGAATTTAGAGATTTGTATATGTCAAAGGTCTCCTAACCCTTATAGTATTCCAACATTTTCATTTAAAAAGTGTATTTTAAAGACTGTAGCTTTCCCAACAATATCATTATTTTCCATGTCTTTAAACTATTTATCTCTTCTCTATACTACCACGTTGTACTTCCTGTTTTGCTGCTATAACAAAACACCACAGACTTGGTGATTTACAAACAATAGACTATTCGGCTCGCAATTCTGTAGGCTAGGAGGTC
This sequence comes from Tupaia belangeri chinensis, assembly GCF_000334495.1. Classification (NCBI taxonomy): domain Eukaryota; kingdom Metazoa; phylum Chordata; class Mammalia; order Scandentia; family Tupaiidae; genus Tupaia; species Tupaia belangeri. Next base: position 186,677 of record NW_006203579.1, read on the forward strand.
CAAGATCTTGGTGTCAGCATTTGGTGAGGGTATCCCATGCTGGGAGGTGGAAGCAGAAAAGCACGTGACCCAGAGAACACTGGAGCCAAACTTATCCTTTCAACAACGTCCCCACCTGAGATGGCTAACAACCTCTTGTGATAATAGTGTTAATCTATTCATGATGACGGAGCCCTCATGACCTAATCACTTCTCAAAGGCTCCGTCTCCCCAAACTGTCACATTAGCGATTAAGTACACGCATACACTTTGACGGGTTCGTGAAAACCACAGCACAACTCCAACCCCAACACTGGGAATGAAAACAAGGCTGAGTCAACCCTCACTGGATGTCTCTGGCATCATTCTGGTATGCTTTCTCACTGAGTATTGGTTCCTTATCATAGTTCACCTTTGGAACTCAATACCTGCTCAGATTAATTTTCCCTTTGGACTATAGATTCCTTGGCATTGTCAACGTAGCCTTACTCTACAGGTGCAGGTTAAAAGATGCTGTCTTCCTCTTTCACGCTCAGGTTCTTTTTTGGCATAGGATCCAATTTCCTGGCAGTTCAACTAGTGAGAAACTGTCTCGACACTTCCCCAATTGGCTCTTTGCTAAATAGAAGCAAGTCATTTCCTAGGATACACATAGATATGTCTATACAACAGTGGGAAGAATGCGGTTTTGGCACCATAAGTGTCTGGGGTTAATTCCTACTCCTCTGTTTCTAACTAAGAAATGTTAGACAGATATAAGAGCCATTACTTAAATGCTAACAGTCTGACTTTCCTTATATCTAGTAATGGTATATTATTCACAATACTTATTTTTAAAAGAAAACTAGTAATGGAATGATATTATTCACAATACTTATTTTTAAAAGAATTGTGAAATTTAGAAAATAATCGGTAAAAGTCCCAGCACTCTACCTTGCAAATCATGGCACTTTTTCAAGAATAAGTCATCACTCCTGTAATTATTAGATTGTTGATGCTACTATTATGTTCTGTAAGGGTAATATCCACAATTGTAGTGATAATAGCTAACATTTGTAGGGCGTGTCTTCATGGCAGGCTCCCTACTTAACAACTACTTTTGGCACATTGTCTTCTAATTTTTTTGTAATTCAACCACCATAATAGTTAAAATAACAATGTATATACAATTTTAGATCAAGCTCTTGCACTGATGGTAAGCGCTTTACATATTTCTATAGAGCTTCTATAAGCTGTATTTTAAATGACTATATATAATTAAGTATATGATGAGTGATTCATCATCAATAACAGCCTGAGCAGATGAAAAATATGCAACCCACTGATGCACTCTGCCATCAGTAAAATTTTTAGAAAATTATTAATATAATGAAGGAAGTGTTGAAAAAAATAATTGAGTATTCATATGCTTGATAGTATTTGTACAGATGTACCGGGAGCCAGGCTGTAACTGTCACTAACTAGCGACAGGGTTCATGCACATTACATAATATCCTTCCTGGTCTTTGGACCGTTACTAAAAAATAAACTGGAAGTTATTTTCTCTCAAAGGTTCCTACCAGCTTTATTTATTTATTTATTTGGAGAGGATTTTGCTATAAGGCACATGTGCTTGCCAGAAAGAGAGAGACAGAGAGACAGAAAGTGAGAAATCACCCCCCACCCCAGGGGGGATGGCCACACCACAATCCCTTCTTCTCCATTCTCCTCTCAGGATCTTGGGCACGCACAAACACATGCCTGGCATGAGTTTAAGCCACCGGGTCCAGGACTCGGACTGTGGTTGACTACATGAGAGTCCAGCGACATAGCCATTGTGCCAACTGCTGGTCCCGGGTTCCTACCAGTTTTATAACTTTAAAGTGATCATCACATGGTCCCAGTCCTGCCTCATAACAATAGGGTACTAGACAAGTTCCCAACTATAGGAAGAAATGTTACCAAAGGAGTGAACTTCTCTGGGGTTAGTGTCTGTAATCTGGAGGGCGATACTAATAGAAATCTCTTACAACTTCAGGATCATCCTAAACTTCCTCCAATTCTAGGTGTTTTCTTCTTTCTCTCTCTTTCTTATTACGGAAAAAGTGGAAGATCTTGAATATAGCCACTCCTCACTTAACAACCTGCCCGTTTAACTATTGCTCATATTTACCACCAGTCCTCCATCACTGAGAATCCTTTCCCTTCTCACTCTTTGCCTCATTCATAACACTAAGTATTTGTAATCATGCAAGACTACATATTTCACTTATTTATTTTATTTTACTTTTAGAGAGATTTTTTGATATAGGGCATGTGCGCTTGCCAGAGAGACAGAGACAGACAGAAACAGAAAATTAGAAATCACCCTTTGCAGGGATGACCACACCGCAATCCCTTCTCCTCCATTCTCCTCTTGGGATTTTGAGCATGCAGGCATACATGTGTGACATGAGTTTTTAAGCCACCGGGTCCATGACTCGTACTGTGGTTGACTACGTGAGAGTCCAGTACCGTAAACATCATGCCATCTGCTGGCCCCTACATATTTTATTTACCTAATAGTTATCAAGTTAAAGTTTACTTTAGACTTTTTCACTATTCAGAATAAATAAAAACAATTATGCCAGATTTATATCGTGTTGTGGGGTGTCTTAACTCTTTCTGGTGCTTATCTAATGTACGCTTTTTGTATGGATATAGAATAACAACATTCTAGTGTGGTGTCGCATGATATCTGTTGAGAAATACATCCCTATGGTGCCACGACACAGCACAAGACATCTGCCTGTAAGCTCCTCACTTATCAACCTGTTTGCTTAATGACCTACTCGTAGGAACAGAAGTCAGTTGTGAAGTAAGCAGCATCTAACCATTATGTGTCAAAACTTTTGCTAAAGCAGGCCCCCGATAACTACTGTGCTCCTGTTGTTTACTTTCATATCTTTTAAGTAGTTTCCTACATGGGACCAGCAGTTGGCATAATGGCTATGTCACTGGACTCCCATGTAGTCGACCACAGTTTGAGTCCTGGACCCGGTGGCTTAAACTCTCACAGGGCATGTGTGCATGCATGCCCAAGATCCTGAGAGGTGAATGGAGGAGAAGGCATTGTGGTGTGGCCATCCTCCCTGAGGGTGATTTCTTGCTTTCTGTCTCTCTGTCTTTCTCTGCCTTTCTGGCAAGTGCACGTGCCCTATAGCAAAAACCTCTCCCCCCCCAAAAAAAGTAGTTTCCTACACTAAAAAAAAATAAGATTCACTGCTATTCTTAAAAAAATCTGGAGCTTTAAAGATATTTAGTTATGTAACCCATTTATTTTAAGTTTATTATAATATACGTGTGCTTACCAGAGAGAGTGAGAGTGAGAGAGAGAGAGAGAGAGAGAGAGAGAGAGAGAGAGAGAGAGAGAGAGAGAGAGAGAGAGAGAGAGAGAGAGAGAAAAGGGGAGTGAGAAAGCAAGATACCAGGTCTGGGACTCAAACTGTGGTCAACCATGTAGGATTCCATTGCCTCAACCCCATGCCACCTGCTTTCCTAACTCTGGGCCAGCAATTATATGAGGCAGAAACTAGCTGGAACTCGGTCAGTGTTGGTCAAGTCATGCACTCCCAAAGGTCTAACCAGTGCCTCCATCAGCACTACCATCCCTATCTGACCAGTGTCACTTGTTTCTTTCCACACCTGACCCCTGGAAGCATCTCAGCTCATGCCCCTTTGTTATGTGTGACACTTTTGACAGAGAGAATCTTCAAAAACTGACAAAGACTCTGAAAGCCAGTACGTTAAATAGTTCATTCAGAAAAGAGCAGATCTCATCTTTGCGATGACTGGCCCTTATTTGAATCTAATTCCTAATTCCACTTGTATCAAGTCCTGGCATTTTATTGATTTAATACACATTGTATCTTCTGGGTAAAGTAACTTCTCTACTTTGAAACCTGGAGTCCAGTATATCTGCATGCTGGAGGTTTAAAAAGGAGAGATTGACCTTCTTTGAGAGGGTACAAGTTCCAGAGGAGTGTCTGGAAGGCCTTTGCCACAAGCGAGTGATAAAATAGAGCTATTCTGTGTTTACGTTGCATAAATAGTAGCAAAGTCTTTTCCTTTGTAAAAAATTTCATGAAATTATTCATCAGAAGCAGAAAATGGCCTCAATTAGATAAAAGAAATGGAGCATTTAATTAATTTGTGACAAGCCCATGGGTGGCCAGAAAAATAAAATCATATCTAATATTAGTTGAAGACAGACCACAAGATTGGATGCTTTCTCCATATTAAAAATGAATGCAATTGACACCTTTTAGCATTTGTCTTTTATCCTTCTAGTAACAAAAAAATTAATTTCCTTAGTGAAAGCAGGAAAACAAAAGACCAGGTTACAACAAACAGAGCTTTCAGGAAAAGGAAATTGCACTAGTTAAGGAAACAAGAAATTCTGGGTGCAGCTGTCACTATTAAAATACAACAAAAGCCAGAATAAAACTGCCACAACAATGCACGATTAAAATCACTCCTGACTGGTTTTTCTTTTTCCTCTCCAATTACTACTTGAGTCTGGCCAAGATAAGCAATCTCTAAAGTACTTTACACATATTCCATTCAGGATGGATCTCATTAAATAATGTATTAGATGGAGTTTTCCAAGGTCGGCACAACTCGTAATCATAGTTCCCAAACCAAACTCACTCTAATGTACCACACAAATGGAAATCCAAATCACTTACATGTAAAATACATGGTTGTGATACCCTGAAATATTCACGAGACATTTTTACGGGATAATGTATTCTGAATTTACTAACTGTGGTTTTAATTAGAACATATACCAAACATTATTATAACTAGTGCTAGAATATTTTATTTTTTTATTTATGAGAGAGAGTGCATGTGCACACATATGTCCACATGTGTGAGAGAGAGGGGATAAGAGGTGTTCAGCCACCCATGATGCCCATCTCACAGGCTTCAGCTTGTCAGGATCTCGCGTGCACGTGCATTCGTCGTGTTTTCAGGCTGACTTGGTTTCAGAACCAGTGGTTGGCATGTGGCTTCCAGCACTGCAGTTCAGTATACCACCTGTGCTACAAAGCTGGGCTGTAATTTGTTTTTTAATTAGTGACTTTTCTGGAGGGAAGATAATGGTAGCTATAGGATGACTAAATATGTTAACAATGGAGGCATTTTTTTTTTTTTTTTGGGGGGACTAATATTTTTAAAATGGGGGGTTTTTTTTTTTTTTTTTTTTTTTTTTTGGAGAGGTTTTTGTGATAGAGCGCGTGCGCTCACCAGACAGAGAGACAGAAAGCGAGAAATCACCCCCCAAGGGGGATGGCCATGCCACAATCCCTTCTCCTCCATTCTCCTCTCGGAATCTTGGGCACATGCGCACACGCGCCTGGCGTGAGTTTTAAGCCACCGGGTCCGGGACGCGAACTGCGGTTGACTACATGGGAGTCCAGCAACATAGCCATTTTGCTAACTGCTGGTCCCAACAACAGAGGGTTTTTAACAATAAGTAGTAACTGGGGAAGCATGCATTGTGGAATTTAAATTATTGAGAACATTGTTTTGTTTTGTTTTGTTTTGTTTTATTTTGTAGAGGTTTTTGCTATAGGGCGCATGTGCTCGCCAGAAAGACAGACAGACTGAGAGACAAAAAGTGAGAAATCACTCCCGGGGCGGGGTGGTGGTGGTGGTGGTGGCCACACCACAATCCCTTCTCCTCCATTCTCCTTTTGGGATCTTGGGCACGCACACACACACGCCTGACGTGAGTTCAAGTAACTGGGTCCAGGACTCAAATCATGGTCAATTACATGAGAGTCCAACAACGTAGCCACTATGCCATGTATTAGTTCCAGAAACATCATTTAACATGTGAAAGTGTTCATCTTACAGGATGGGAAAAGAGTCTGGTCTGGAAATTTTAAAAAATAAGTCTCTGCCCTGAGGTGAACTACATAGACTCATTGTAATTGCAGAGCTTGTACTTTAGTAGTTCCCATCCTCTGCAGCACATTACGATTACCTGGGGGAGCTTTAAAAATCCCCGAGGCACAGGTTGCATCCTTACCAATGAAATGATCATCAAAAACCAGGAGAAGGATCCTAGCATTAGTATTTTTTAAAGTCCCTAAGATAATTTCAATGTGCAGTCAAGGTTGAGAGTCATACTATACTGATTGTAAATTTAGGTCCCTTTCAAGACTTAAAAATAAAACAAAACCACCATGCAGTCTTGATTCTAAAAAAAAGTGGTTATCTCTACCAATAAAATCGGGTACTGTTTGTTGTAAATGCAATATGTATTTTTACTGCATTGTCTCCGCTGTGAAGGTTGTATTTGTGATGATCTGGCTTAAAACTCAGCCTCTGAAGTCTAAGCAAAACTTACTGAGGAGGTGACAGTCTATGGAGAACTAAAAGAGATATGCTACCATGGGCCAGCCTGTGCCTTTGTGGTTAAGGCAGCTGGATCTCAGGTGGCCCACTGTACAGTTCAAGGGCTGGGTGCAGGTGCATGCTTGCCCAAAATCCTGAAAAGGAAAAAGAAATGGAGAAGGGGGACTGTGGCCTGACCATGTCCCATGTTGGGGGCTTTCTCACTTTCCCTTTCTCTTTTTCTCTCTCTGTCTCTCTCCAGCAAGTGCACATGCCTTCTGGCAAATTAAAAAAAAAAAAAGAAATATGTTACCTATATTCTGAAGATGTAAATATAATAGTTACAGCCATTAAAATATGTACATCCATTTCTGCAATGCGGTATGAAAGAGTATACCATCCATACATGACTGAATTTACACTAAACCACTAAACTTTTTATCAGAACATTTTACAGAGGAATGGAGAGGCACACACACACACACACACACACACACACACATGCATGCACATGTTCACAAGGGCTTCAAAAAGCTCATGGAAGATGTAATTAAAGAACATGTTGATGAAGCCCATGCATAGTTTTTTCATAAGATACATTTTTAATGAATTTTTTGAAGACTCTTCATTTATAGGAGAAAGTAGCCAACACAAAAACCTGTTTACTTAGAATAGTATGTTTTCATACTAGGAAGAAAGTCTTCATTTTGTCTGAGGTGTGTGTATGTGTGTGTGTGTGTGTGTGTGTGTGTGTGTGTATGCATGATATCTAGGTAGAAAGAAATGGACTGACTTTCCAGGAGGTATATGAAGGTCTCCAAATCTAAGGTTTGAATATTCATGGCGTGGGACCTTAAGCCACAGTGCTAGAGTCTCAGGCCCATCCTGGTAGACTCCTTTATTAAAATTTCACAATTTTGTCACTGAAGGTGATTGCTCACGTCCCAGAGCTTCAGCACAGCAGCTGGAGATAACCTAACTCTGAAGAATGTATCAATCGTCTCTAAGAATGGGCAGAATATTCTATGGGATACTTATTACTATCCTTTCCACTAATTATAATCATTTGTTATCTTTTTTCTTTTCTTTCTATTTTTTTTTTTTTTTTTTTTTTGGTGAGCAGTATGGGTTACTTCATACTTATTTTTATTTTATTTTTATTTTTATTTATTTATTTTTTTAATTTTACATTTTTTAAATATATTCAGTCACATTATTTAGCTTACAAGGTGATCATTTCCATTTAAGAACATTTCTCCCCGGTCGAATTGATAAAAATATTACACTACCTCCCTGTCTCAACAATGCTGTCTCTGTATCCCTACTCCAAATGTTCTTCCCCAGGCCCTGCTCCTCCACACACACCACATCTGGCATTCACATCCACCTCTTGTGTTTGTACATCCTTTAGCCTGTCAGTTTTAGTTATAGAGTGTGGACATTCGATATATATTAAGTGGGGACATACAGAGTCTCTCCTTCATAGCCTG
>NW_006203579.1:195415-209040 GCF_000334495.1 Tupaia belangeri chinensis
TCTGGGGACTCTATTCTGTTCCATTGGTCCACATGTCTGTTCTTGTGCCAATACCATGCTGTTTTGATTACCACAACTTTGTAGTATATTTTTGGGTCAAGGAGTGAGATGCCGCCCACTCCACTCTTCTTTTGTAGAATTGTTTTGGCAATGCGGGATCTTTTATTATCCCAGATGAATTTTATGATTGTCTTTTCTAAATCTGTGAAGAATGTGTCTGGTACTTTGATTGGCATTGCATTAAATAGGTGGATTAATTTGGGTAGAATTGCCATTTTGGTTATATTAATTCTTCCAATCCAGGAACATGGGATGTCCTTCCACTTTTTTGTGTCATTTTCAATTTCTTTTTTTAGCTTCTCATAGTTTTCCTTGTGGAGGTCTTTAACTTCTTTGGTTAGATTTATCCCTAAGTATCTTATAAAAAGTATGGAATGCTTCACGAATTTGTGTGTGATCTTTGCACAGGGGCCATGCTAATCTTCTCTGTATCGTTCCAATTTTAGTATATGTGCTGCCGAAACAAGCACCATACTTATTTTTTTAAGAGACATTTTTTTGCTATAGGATGCAGGTACTCACTGGAGAGACAGAGAGAGAGAAAGTGGGAAATCACTCCCTAGGGGAGATAGCAATGTGCCAGTCCCTTCTCTTCCATTCTCCTCTCAGGATTTTGGACATGCACACACATGCACCCAGTGTGAGTTTCAAGCCACCAGGTATGGGACTCAAACAGCAGTCTGCCACATGGGAGTCCAACACCTGTTGGCCCCCAGTATGGGTTACTTATTTTTAAAATTATTTTATTTCATTTCATTTATTATCATCATTATTATTTTGTTTCTAACTTGACCAGAGAGAGAGTGAGAAAAAGCAAGCCACCAGGACTAGGATTCGAACCATGGTAGGCCATATGGGAATCTAGCACCTTTAACTGCCACACCACCTACTGGCACCCCAATAAGGGCTATTTTTAATAACTATTTCTTATGAGTAAATAGATCACATTTTAGGTAATATTTATATATAAATGACTAAATTTTTTGGAAACCTCATTTTCTTTTTAAAAATGCCATTGTATCATTAGCAAGTGAAGATATTTCATCATCATTATTATTTGTGGGGTATATATTTCTACCATGCCACTTAGTTTTCATTTTTAAGTAAATAGTAACTATGGAATTAGCCCACTTCAGTTTCAAAATACAACAGGGGACAATCTTAAGAATAATGCATTTGATCAGCTTCCTAGCCTGAAGGTAACTTGTTAAATTCATATTTTATTTTCTCAGCACTCAAAAGAACCAAGATGTAAATGGATTGGTATTATATAGGACAAGTGATCTTTTTATTTTTATTGTTTTCTTCATGATACAGCATATATGTGCACAAAAGAGAGAGAGGAAGAGAGAGGCACCCTTCACAGGTTCTGGTCATGCCACAATCCCTCTCCTCCTGCCTTCTAGCCAATTGCATCTACAGCCCTCACACAGGTGCTTGGCATGTTTTCAGGCTGACCTGCAAGAGAGTCATGGGGTCCAGCCTCTCTTGAGCAGTCATTGTTGTTCCAAGAAGCTGGCCCAGCAATTTTTTTTTTCATAAAATTTTATCTCAAATGACTAGATTAGAAGTAAAACTAAAATAGTAAAACTATATTATTTCCAGACTCATTCATTAGCATCACTTATAGCTAAAGTATTAATTATACTTGCAAGTATTTGAGTATATGAACTCTGGTGCCCAACTTTGTGAAATTTCACATGTGTAAAAGTTGAAATATTTAACTGAAGAGCATCAAACAATATTATATTAAGTTAAACAGAACAGGATAGAATCATAAAAGTGGCTAATTTTTCTTCTCTACCCCTGCCAAAGAAAAAATTCCAGTATGTTAGCAATAATAAGGGACTTGCAAGTGGAAAATTTGATGTATAGTTTTGATTCTACTATTAGCTAGCTGAAAATTCTTTACACTCCTATCTGTGCTATTGGTTGGGAATTAAGAGAGTTAAATTCATAGTTGAATTAAATTATTCTTAAATTTTTTGAATTATTTTTTATGGTTTGCAGCAAAATTATAAAAAAATATTATTTAATGCTATTAACTACACCCCTCTCTCACAATCTAGTGTTTCCTAATGCCAGATACTCTTCTAGTACTACAGAATTATTAACTCACATAAATTTCATTGCCATCCTATAAGTGACATTTTACAGGTGAGGAAACTGAGGTACATAGGGGTTAGGGAACTTGCCCAAGGTCATACCAGGAAAACTGGCATTTGAATCTAGGCAATTTGACCCTGGAGTCTGTACGATCTTTTATTTATTCCCCTAATATTTTGTTGTGCAAATTTTCAAGTATGCAAAAAGTTGGAAGAATTGTATGTGAGTACCCATCCACATACGCAGATTATACATGGTAATATTTTGCTATGGTGGGTGAAATGAAAAAACCGCAGGTAGATCTCACCTGAATAACAAACTGCTGTATGCTTCATTTGGAGTGATGTCCCCACCTCCCTCATCTCCCCACTAGTACATAAAGTGGGTAAACCACAAGGTCTGACGTGATGACACAGGATGCCGGTTCATCAGTGAAAGTGAGTTGCAAATGTGACTTTGGAATCAAATACTAAAAAGTCAGCACAGCCACTTCCACTACGCTGATTTGTATTTTACTTAAAACTAACAAAATATTCACATGCATAATTTTTCCTAATGAAATCACACTGCTGTTTTCTCAAAAGTGGCAAAAGGGGTAATTGAGTGGATGGGTGTCAAGATTTCACTGATGACAGTGGCGGGATGTACTAGCCAGAGGATGTACGGGCACAAAAGTGATGTCCATTCATTACGCATTATGGGTTCCCCTAGTCTATAAAGCATATTTTAAAAGTGGACTTCTAAAGTCATTTGGCTATTCTACTAGGTTAATAGATGTCTAACCTTCACAACGGTACAAAAGAACTTTACACTTAATGCCTCATAAAGCCGATACATATTTCTCTAAATTGCAACACTTTCTTTAGAATTCAGATTTAATGTATGTCTAAGACTGTGCTCTAGTGATCCTTGATCTGATCTTTACTCCCACAGTCTTTAGGATGCAGCTAGAGATGGTTAAAGAAAATGTACATTGGGGCCAGCAGGTGCCAGACCCTCACATAGCTGATTGCAGTTTGAGTCCCAGACCTGGCAGCTTGAAAATCATGCTAGGCACATTAGCACACGGGCCTGAAGTCCCAGGAGGAGAATGGAGAAGAAAGGATTGTGGTGTGGCCAACCCTCCCTCCCCAGGGTGTGATCTCTCACTTTCTCTCTCTCTCTGTCTCTCTCTGGTGGGCAAGTGCATATACTCTAAGGCAAAAACCTTAAAAAAAATGTATATTAATGTCCCATAAGAAAGTCTTCTTAAAACTTAAACTTCAACTATCATTATCTATAACCACCTTTAATAAATATTTATTACACATTAAGGTCTTTTATTCAACATTTCTCATTTCGGGTTCTCCAAATGTTCCCATCTCACACTAACCTGAACCTATAAATGCATGTTTATATGCATTAGTGAATACTATGATTCATACCTAAATTTGTATTTTAGGCATTTGAACAGATAATATGCAGTCCAAACAGGTGGCTAGCTACTCATGCTTTTCCTAGGCTTGTATAATTCTCTCTTAACTAAAGAACAAACCCCAGAGACCACCAGAGACGTAGCTCTCTGCTCACAAGTTGTTGATAAGGGAATCCCAAGAAGAGGGCTCCTGACATTCTAGCACAGTAGTTCTGAACATGGTTTTTAGACCAGCAGTTGTATCACTGGGGAACCTAAAAAAGACATTTGTTTAGGAGGATTTACCTTAGGGCACATGTGCTTGGGGAGAGAGAAGGACAGTGAGAAGGAAAGTGAGAAATCACCCTGCAGGGGGGTGGCCATGCTGCAATTCCTTTCCCTCCATTCTCCTCCCAAGATTTTGGGTGCATATCCATATATGCCCCACATGATTTTCAAGCCACCAGGACCAGGACTTGAATCATGATCAGCCAAGTGGGAGTCCAGTAATGTAACTTCTCTGCCATCTGCTGGCTCCAGAAATTCAAATATTTAGGCCCCACTAAGCAAGAAGCTTTGAGAATAGGAATAGTGATTGGGGTTTCAACAAATTTTATAGGGGATTTTAATACCTGTGAAAGAGAACCACTGTTGGAGCCTGTACCACATAAAGTTCTTCCAGCAAAGGATGCCAGTCTTGTCACACTGCATTGGTAAACTGCTTTATTCAAGTCAGCCATACTCCTTTTTTTACTCCTCTTTTTAAAGTCATTGGCAATAACCTTTGTTGTAGTTTTAAAACTGATTTAATTTTTAGAGTGCTATTCTCTTTTTTCTATTTCTATTACTTTATCTTATCATTGTTTTCTTTAAAGGAATCTCAAAGAAGGAGTGGGTCATATATCAGTTTCACCTTGTGAAGGGCTAGGACTTCTGCTCTCTCTTCCTCAGTCATTACATGGAGATTTGTCAAACTGAAGTTTCCTTCTTCCTGCTTTCTTTATATTTCATGTTACCATCTCTTAAAAAATGTAGTGTATTGCTTAGCTCTTTTATTTTTAATTTTTCTTAGTCTAACACACATCTAAACTTATTTTTTTTCCTCTTAAAATGGCTTTTGCATTTTCTGTTAAGTTTAATATATTGTGCTGTTATTACTGGTGTACAAGTAACAGTGATTGCAATTTTGTCTTCTTCTTTCATTCAATGTTTAAGTTTAATAACTTCTTTGTAGTTTGTTTCCTTTTTCATTTAAATTTTGCGGGGTACATGTGCTCACCAGACAAAGACAAAGAAAGAGAAATCATCCCTCGGGGCATGGTCACACTGCAATTCCTTCTTCATTTCTTCTTTTGTAATTTTGGGTATGCACACACACTGCCTGGCATGTTTTTCAAGCCACTGGATCTGAGACTTAAACCCAAACCTCACAGTTGGCCATGTGGGATCCAGCACCTTCACCATTATGCCATGGACTGGTCCCCTTTTGTAGTTTTTTAATTCACAATTTCTAGTTTTGTGATCCTATGGTAATAATGTGGTTTACAGAATTTCTAAATTTCTAGAAATGAGTGAAAATTTTTTGGTTGCACAAGATACCATTATAATTAAAAACTGTTACAATTCTATCAGTACAAGCAAGTTACATAGTCTTTCCAATCTCTAGTTAAACATAGGTTTAATAATACCCCTAAATAAATGCATTTCTTGTGAAGTGAAAATAAACAGATATGAAAGCTATAAGAAAATCAGAAAATACAAATCACGTAAGAGATTATATTTGGTGATACACAAACATTGCATCCTTATATCCTTATATTGTATTACATTGTTTCTCATTTATTTATTCAATCTGTCTTCTACCACATTAGGCATACATAATGTGAGTATGAATGATAAACCATTACTGCCCTTAAGAAACCTTTAGTTTAATAAATAAAATAGTCATGTGAAGACTACAGAAGTGCTACAGAGGAGTTATTCACTGGAAGATCTTGGGCAATTTACCAAGCCTTCTGTGTGCCTCAGTTTCCTCATCTGAAAGATTAAGGTAATAACAACTATCTCATGTCACAGTGATAACTGAATAAGATGTGTTTTTTTTTTGTGTGTGTGTGTGTGTGTATTCATATCTGTCATAGTCAGATATGAAACTAGATGCCCAGCCCTCCTGCAACAAAGGGGTGGGCACTTCACACACACACACACACACACACACACACACACACACACACACATATATATAATCTTTGGAATAATAATTCTCTCATTCCATTTGAAATCTTACAAAATTTGCCAAGAGAACATTTCTGAGAGTAGTGAAAAAGTTACTCTATGAAGATAGAGTTTGCATTTGAAATCTATTTTAAGTAGCACATCTCCTTTGGAAAGGCAGGCAGAAAGTTGTTGCATAGGGAATAAGCTATAAAAGAAATCCCTAATGGCATTATAATGTCCCAAAGTGATCAATTTGTGCTGGAAAACTCCTTTTTGTCCTTAACTATCTTTCCAAGAGTATGCACAGAAAGATGTGCATGAATGTGTATACACACACACACACACACACAGGGATACAATGTACTTCAGTTCCTAGGTAAGATTAATTATACCATCCTTTCTCAAGAACATTTTCTCTTTCTGCAGAGCATTCACCCAAAGGATGTCCTAGAACACTTAAAACCTGGGGGTAAATCCTACTGTGACTCTTTACACTTTCATAGAAAGTATTTGCTACATTTAAGCTGCTTCAAATTTTGTCTAGTTATTTGCATGCTAGAGGGCACAAGGAGAAACAAGCAGTCATAGCTTGTGGGAGAAGTCTAGTTAAACCTCACCAACATTGGCCAAGCATTTAAGAACTAGACACTATATTGTAAACATTAAGGAGAAAATGTCATACTATTGGGTCATTAGAAAAGTCATGACACATTTTTACATAGAAATACATCATGACTTTTCTGACAACCCAATACACCAGTTCATTCAGGCTTACAAAAATCATTTGCTACTGTATCCATCTGCATCTCTATTTGCACATTATTATTTTATTACATGGGCTATTATTCCCATAATAGACATATGTCCTTTCCTGGACACCTCCCTGGTTTCATTTGGTGGCGTTATGTCTTCCCTTATGAGTGCTAGGAAACTAGATGCCCAGCCCTCCTACAACAAAGGGGTGGATCCTGCACACCTTTCCAGCTACGTTAATAACATCATTCTCCCTAAGATGTTGGATACTAAGCAATGATGCAGAGAGAGAAAAATAATAACAAAGTTTGGAGCTCATTCATGCCATTAGCCATGTCTTTCCTGGGAATACTGTGGATGTTATTATTACTCACATCTTTAACTTTACCCTGGCTCTTGTCCTTGGAATCTGGCTTTGCAAGATCTGTATAGTTCTAGGAACTCCTGCTACTTTTTAAATAAATCCCTTTCCTGTTTAAATAATTCAGAGTCAGTTTCTGTTTTGTATATCCTAAGAATTCTAACTAGTCAAAGAATCCTAAAGGCAACCGTTGAAGGGGAATCCCAAAAAGAGGACTGAAGTCCCAGAGTCTTTTTGACCAAGTTACTGACCTTGCTGAGCTCTAGTTATCTCACTAGTAAAGCGTGGTATGTTGTTGCTCTGTCTAGCCTGTGAAGAATTGGTCAGTATTGGGACCAGCAGATGGTGTAATGGTCATGTTGCTAGACTCCCATGTAGTCAACCATGGTTCAAAATCTGGACTCAGGTGGCTTGGAACTCATACTGGGTGCATATAGATGTGTTCCCTAAATCCCAAGAGGAGAATGGAGGAGAAGTGATTGTGGCAAGGCCATCCCCAACTGGTGGGTGATTTCTTGCTTTCTCTCTCTCTGTCTCTCTGGTGAGCACACACGCCTATACCAAAAATCTCTCTCTAAAAAAAGAATTGGTTAGTATCCTATGGATGCTCTCCACCCACTTCTCACCTCCCTGCTTAGCTCTAGCTCAAGCCAATCACAAAGAAAGTAGCACGAAAGTTGGATAAGTGAACATTTTAATTTGCAGGTCAAATGCTTTTCATCCCTGATATACCAGAGTGGGGGAAAATCACTGTATTTTCATTAAAGACTTTGTGCTGTGCTATCCTCATTTATGTCTTCTTCCTAATTCCTGCCTTATCTCTTGTACTAGTCCATAACTTAAGTAAGGGACCATCTATATCTGATTTCTCTCTTATTTTCAGGACTTAGATCAATGCCAATAATCAGTACCTACTCAGTACACTAGAAAAACTTACTAGAGTGGATTATCCCTACCCATACCTATTCCACAGTTGCTGAGTGCATATATCAAAAGATATAGAGAAGGTCTCAAACAAAGACTGTGAAAAGACTTTGTGTATTCTCTGAAGAGAACAGAGGAATATCAGACTGGACTCATACCTCAGTACTCCTATTTCACAGAGAAAATGTGGGTGTTGCATATTATAAGATTTTATCCCAAACACCACCAAGCTGGTGGTGAAAACATTGCTATAAAATACTCATTTGTCTGTAAGCCACTTCATTTGATCCCACATTCCAGCCACTTTGCATCTGCCATGGTGAATCTGGGCAAGAAACCAAACCTAAACTAGAGCAAACATGTTCAATTGGGTGCATAGGTAAGAATCATTCTCATTGCATCCATTATTAGATTCCTTGACAGAAATGGTTTGCAAAATGCAATTTCTTTAATTTTCATCAACAGTTATGGCCAATTTGAGGGAAGGTTTAATTGACTATCTCATGCTGTAAGGAAAACTAATAACTAAACCAAAGCGAACCCTTGGAATTGATCCATATAGATGATAAAATTCTTTCTCCTTCTTTTTTTCCCCTGCGGGTATTTATTTTAACTCTATCTCAGTGAATCAGATGACAGGCTAATTGCACACCAACTTAAAGGCGAAAATATATATATATACATAAACACACACACAGGCACGCACACATACACACACACACACACACACACACAAACACATAGCAGAAATACAAGAGTTCCTATTTCTAAGAATTTACAAAGAGAAACAAAATAAATACAGGATGAGGTCATGGAGTCTTTTTTCTCAGATTCAACTTCTTTTACATTGTTGGAAATGATGAAAACCTCTAGATTTCTCATATGCTTGCAATCCAGATCATGTATTCACTAGTCACCCTCTATTAAGGATAATCATATGACTTAAAAGAACCTGAAATTCTTGCCCCATCTCTGCCACTATGTAACCTTAGGTAAAGGACTTAACTCTTCTGGATTACAGTTTTGTTGTCTCTAGAAGAAGAGTATTGGACATGATTTTATAAGGCTATTCTATCTCTAATTTTGCCTTTGAGGGGAAAAAAAGAAATGCATATGGACTTTTGTAACTGGTGGATTTCAGATGAGCACTAACTCTCCAGTTCAGGCGATGCACCGGCTTAGGTGCCTCATCTACTCCTGTGCCATCTCCGTGGCTGAGT
Source organism: Tupaia belangeri chinensis (assembly GCF_000334495.1). Lineage (NCBI taxonomy): Eukaryota > Metazoa > Chordata > Mammalia > Scandentia > Tupaiidae > Tupaia > Tupaia belangeri. The sequence goes on from NW_006203579.1 coordinate 204,450, forward strand.
AGCAGAGTTCATAAAAACAGAGTGTCTGCAGTCTGCGGAAGGACAGGTTCCTGCTTAGAGACACTCAGAGTCACAGACAGCTTGCCATTCCATCTGTTTGGTGCAGCATTATGGGAAGAGGTGTCATCTGCTTCATCAGCTCATCCAGAGGCAAAAGCCTGCATGGATGCTCTGAATCCACCCAGAGATTCAGCTGTATGACACCGGCCATGTCCCGAATGCCAATAATCAGCATACTACTGTTGAAGAATCAAGCCTAGGAGGCCAAGCCACATAATCATTAATATCTTCAGGCAACAAATGTGATTCAGAGTCCAACTCTTGCCCACAAGGGTACACTGGTGAAATCACATATTGCTGACTTCCATTCTAAACTTGTCCAAGCCCAATAAATAACAGCACCTGAAATTCACAGAAAGCATACTGCCCTAGCCATTTGGACACTAACCATTCTCCCCCATCCCCCTTCCCTGCCCCTCCACCCCCCACACACACACTTTGGAGGGAGCAGGGGACCAATTTGAAGGGCAATTGAGTTATTCTCCAAATGTCAGTTCCAAATAAATACCGAAATCAACCAAAAAGGCTTAGGTGTAAATCCATTCTCAATTTACACCTGACTTTTACGAGTTCAAGTGAGTTGCACTTGAAAATGTCAGACAGAACTCTTCTATGAAGTTGCTCATGACTTTTGGGGGCATATATCCAGTCTGAAGTGGTATTTGACAATCCAGGTGTAACATTCAGAAGGAGCCCAAGTGAGGGACTGTCAAGTGCTTGGGAGACAGAGTGTCAGGTGTGAAATGATTGACGAAACATCTTCCTACAAATTAACAATGGTGGGAATTTCCACTCTAAAGCCTGTCCTGAAAATCTTAGCCCTTGGTAACCTGAAGTTATAATCTGGAGGACATTCAGGACTGAATGATTAGATTTGGTGAGATTTATAAAGGTCATCGCCAACTTCTCCCAAGCCTTATGCCATTTCTCCAATAGTAAGTTAAACATCTGGACAGGTATGCTAACAATACCATGCTCACAAAACAGACTTGTTATGTAGAAATGGCTAGTACATATTTTTGCTTTGTATATCTTAGAAATAATGTTCCAATGGCAAGATCAAATTCCTATCTGGTCTCAGGAATGATATCACAAGTAACTTCATCATTTTTACCAACTTCAACTGTTTTGAGACATCTTTTAGCTGTACTTACTTGAGAATATATATAGGAATCTAACTGATAGATATTTAAATCAGCGGCTTGAAAGGGTAAAACTAAAATAAAAACCTAATTTAAAAAAAGTAGAGAAGTTATAGAGAGCAAGCTCCTATTTGTAAAATAGGTAGAGGGGTAGGTGGTCTCTCTGAGGTCACTTTGAGCTCTAGTCTTTTGGAATGCCTTCTGACCCATGTGAAACTAGCTAATCTCTAAACCGGAAACCCTCACCATAAAATACTTCACAAAATTCTAGGTTATGGTATAGAACCAGTCTTAATCAAAGCCCCAATTATAGAAAAAAGGAAAAAAGGAAAGGAAATTAAACATTTAGCAGCCTCCCATGTACTGGCCTTACAGATACTAGGTTGTTGGAAAAGTAACTATCTCTCCTGGCTTTGAGAGGACTGAAAAAGTTAACACTGGGCTGCTGGAAAAATCATGACGCATTTTTGCATACACAGCATGTTTTTCTATGCGAAAATGCATCATGACTTTTCCAGCAGCCCAATGTTAGCTTCTTCAGCTCTCCCAAAGCCATGAGAGATAGTTCTACTTTATAAATGCAGCGTAGTAGAGGGTGACTTTTCTTACATACCTTGAAGTAGCACATCCCTTTGATGACATCGCTTGACTATCTCCAACTCATGATGATTTCTGTAACACCTGAGCATCTATAGAAGTTACTGTGTGTGGGAACCAGCAGCTAGCATAATGGCTATGTTGCTGGACTCCCACGTAGTTGACCGCGGTTTGCGTCCCAGACCCGGTGGCTTAAAATTCATGCCAGGCACGTGTGCATGCATGCCCAAGATCCTGAGAAGAGAATGGAGGAGAAGGGATTGTGGCGTGACCATCCCCCCTGGGGGTGATTTCTCGCTTTCTGTCTCTATGTCTCTCTCTGTCTGTCTGGCGAGCGCACGTACCCTATAGTGAAAACCTCTCCAAAAAAAAAAAAAAGAAAAGAAAAAAAAAGAAGTTATTGTGTAGATGAGCCATGGCTTTCTGATAATTTTATGTGTTAACTTTGCTAGGTTATCAGGTGCAATTATTTAGCCAAACATCAGCTTAGATAAATGTTGTTATGGGGTATTTTCTACGTATGATTTAAAATTTAAACCTGTAAAGTAAATCAGGTTACCCTTGATCCTGTGGGTGGGCCACATCTAATCAGTTGAAAGCTGTAAGAGAAAGACTTATCTCCCAAGAAAAAAGAGATTTTCCTTTATTCTTTCTTTGGACTGAAGACTGAAATATCAACTCTCCCCTTAGTTTCTAGTCTGATAGCCTGTACTGTAGAATTCTTACATGATAGCCCTCATAATTGTACAAGCCAATTCCTTAAAATAAGTAACTTTCTCTCTGTATATGCATCCTATTGGTTCTGTTTCTATCATGAACCATGACAAGTGACAGAGAATATAACTAAAACTGGTTTAGTGGAGAACATCTACTGCCTGACATCACTGCAAAGTTGAAGATCTACTGTCTTTTGTTGTCTGTTAGGTAGGCTGTCACCAAGGTGGTCACTAGCAACTTCAAACTTACATTCTACCACTTCAACCATCCATACTAAGGCATTTACACAACTTACTGCTGACTGCAGTGAGTAGGCACTTCTTTTTAGCACAAGTGATGAAATCTGAGCAGTCAAACCTGGTTCTCTGTAAATGTTTGGGATGGGAAAAGATACTTAAAAGAACCCCAGAGGAATGAAAATAGGAAAGATGTAGCTCTCCTAAAGAAAATTAAATACTACTGCAAAATCAAAGGCAACAGTCACTAAGCAGGTATATCATTGACAGTCCAGAGCACTTAGCTAGTACTCAATACTTACTCAATATTATAGGCTATCCTCTGAGCATATGAATCAGCTCTTTAACTATGGTATAAAGTTCTTGAAAAGACAATTTATTAATGGCTTGTTATGTTGCCTATGTTAATTAGTACTTTTCAACTTGTTTTAACACAGGTCAAGATGCATAAAATCAAATACCATTCATAAATGATGCTGAGTGACCTTCCCGACAACAAGCAACATAGAATTTTTTTCTAGTGACAGGTTTTTTTTTTCACTCTGTTGCTCAGGTTGGCCTTGAACTCACAAGCCTGCTTCAGCCTCCCAAGCAACCGTGACTGTAAGTATGCAAAAAGCGAAAACAAAACAAAACAAAAACAAATATATATATATAAACTTCCTTTCCTAAATATTCACTTGTTTTATTAAATAGTTCCCAGTCTATTCAGGGCAGTTATTGACCTACATAGCTTTCTTAAATAGTAAAATGCCAATAGCATTTGGTTTCTAAAATAGAAGTAATTCATGAGACCAATTTTTTGAAATAGATATGAACCTTATCCTTTAACATTAATAGTACAAATATTAATAGTACAGTAAGAATCAAATAGACCTTTTTTTTTTTTGGTAAAAGGAGTAATGAAGCATCCTCAAATGGCAACCATCCATACTAAGGCACTTACACAACTTACTGCTGACCTACAATTATACTGTCTTAGTCTGTTTGCGCTGCTGTAACAAAATACTTGAGGCTGAATAATTGATAAAAACAGGGATTTATTTCTCAAAGACGTGAAGGCTGGGAAGTGCAAGATCAAGGTGCAAACAGGCTTAGTGTTCATTAAGGGCCCACCTCCTTGCTTCCAAGATGGCACTTCGTTGTTGCATCCACAGAAGAGAAAAAATGCTGCGTCTTCACAAGGCAAAGGAGCAGAAGAGCAAAATGGGGCCGAGTCTCTCTGCAGCTGCTTTAGTCAGGGCATTAATTCATCCATGAGGGTCGTGCCCTCATGACATAATCATTTCCTCAGAGGCCTCTCTTCTTAACACCATGACAAAAGGGATTAAGTTTCAGCATGAATTTTGGAGGGGACACACACTCAAACCATTGCGATAACTGCTAGAGCATGCTTTGCAGAAAACTCTCCTTGTAAAAAGTATATATAGTATCACATTCCAGGTCATTATAATCACTAATAGTAACTCCTTATGCTGTCATATAAAGGTGATGATATAGCAGCTAATGTTCTCTGCATAGAGAGAGAATTCTAATTTCCAATAAGAGAACTGTGGCAAAATCTAAGAATGAGAAAACCAGAATCCACTTACATACATACATACACTTGTACACACATACATACACACATGAATACATGTACATACTTAGTGAGCCCCTTTTTTCTGTCATTTTCTAGGCAATATTTTATACTTCAAAAATAACTATAGTGTCGCTACCCCGCTCTACTGATTTCTTGCCTTAGTGCCTTAATTCCATTTGTCTCCTTTCCTATATTTCTTTTCCTGGATAACACCTGGTCACCATTTCAGACTCAATTTCCTGTAATATTCTTTCCCT
>NW_006203579.1:209071-221292 GCF_000334495.1 Tupaia belangeri chinensis
CCCATAATGAACAATCTATCCTTCTTGGTACTTCCACAGTACCCCTTGCTTAATTCTGATATGATTTATGGTATCGTGCTGAAATAATCTGACCAAGTGGCTGTCTCCTTGCTCTTACATATGAACGTGAGGACAGCAGGAGTTATGCCCTGTTTATCTTTTCTATAACACCCTGCATGTTCCCCTGCTGATGCCTGTCAAAGCTTTGTTACAGCGTAATCTAAGGAGGACATCAAACGGTCATCAAGTGTTTGAACAGACATCAAATGCTTAAGGAAAAACAGCAATATGGAAAATGATCCCTTTGAAAAAATTATTTTGAGTTCTATATACTTCCTTTTTTAAAGGATTGTTTTATTTAACATTTATTTATTTATTTTTAATTTGACCAGTGAGGGACAGAGTGAGAGACAGAGACAGTGAGAGAGAGAGAGAGAGAGAGAGAGAGGGAAAATGAGAAAGCGAGCTTACTTGTTTGGGACTCGAACGACAGTCGGCCATGTGGAGTCCAGCACCCTTAACTACCATGCCACCGGCCAGATCCTGAGTTCTATATACTTCTAAAGTAGGTAAGACTTAAGGGAAGGTGCATGCCATAAGTCTTCTATACTGAAAAGGTGCTACGCTTAAGTGGGCCAGCTGGTGGCCTGGTGGTTAAAGCAGCTGCCTTCCACATGGCTGACTGTGCAATCTGAGACCTCGACTTGGTGGCTTGAAAAACATCAGGCATATGTGCATGCATATCCAAAATCCTGAGAGAAGAATGAAGAAGGGATTGTGTAGTGACCATTCTGTCCAAAGGGTGTTTTCTTACTTTCTTTCTCTTTCTTCCTCTCATGAGTGCATGCATCCTATAGAAAAAAAAGGGGAGAGGAATGGTGGGGTGGGTGAGATTTACTTGATTCTGGAGTTTTCAAAAAGGGCTGGCTGGAAGAAGTTAGAGGAAAGAAGTACAAAGCTTATTATAAACAACTTTCTGGGTGGTCAAATAGTGACACAATGGTAATACAAAACACTCTGTTAGGCTGATCCACATGAAATGGTTCGCATTCATAGACCTCCCTGACTACACTAGGCATGAGAATACCCGTGGTCTGAAACTGGTTGAGGCTGAGGGTGGATCATGGCATTGAGAGCCTGTTGGAGGTGTGCTCTCTCTGTCTCTATTGTAAAGGAAATAAATAAACTTTTTTTTAAAAAAGTTCTAATAATTAAGGCTGATTACAGATAGATCTTGAGTCACTAAGGAGTAAGTTTCTCATACACAGTTTAAAAGGTTCAAACAGGTGGAGCCAGCAGTGACATGGTAGTTAAAGGTGCTGGACTCCCACATGGCCAACAGTGGTTCAAGTCCCAGATCTGGCAGCTTGTTTTCTCACTTTCTCTCTCTCTCTCTCTGTCCCTCTCTGGTCAAATTGAAATAAACAAATGAATCAATAAATGAATAAAATTAAATGAAAAATTAAAAAAAAAAAAGGTTCAAACAGGCAAGAACTACTTCTCTTCTTTCTGCTATAAGAATTGCCTGTACTGGAAACAGTGTTATATACCAGGACAGGGATGGCTGCATGCTCAGTGCCTGGCACATAGTAGGTAGTTGATATGTATTATGCTGTATGTATTATGTATATGGTATTTATAATATGTTGGTAGCCAGTATGTAGTCATTATGCATTGAATTCATAAATTACATTGATACTCTCTTCCAAACAAAACTTTTATTGTATCAATATGTTCCCTTATTTCTTTCCTGATATAACTTAATAGGATTCCCTTTTTAAATTTAAAAATAAATGGTCCTCTTATAAGCCATTATGGTTAGCAAGGGGGAAGTTGAAATATTGTGTATTGATATAAAAGTAAACATTGTTCTGAGGTACAATGCAGAAAGAATACCTTCTCTGGATTTATGTAAAAAGTAACTAGAACAGAGTTATTATGGCTCACTGTTTAAGAGAGCTGGATCCTGAATGACCTACCATGGTAGAATCCCAGATCCAGTGGCATAAAAAACACTGGGCATGGGGACCAGCAGCTGGCCTAATGGTTATGTCGCTGGACTCCCATGTAGTCGATCGTGTTTCGAGTCCTGGACCTGGTGGCTTAAACTCACGCCAGGCGCGTGTATGCCCAAGATCCCGAGAAGAGAATGGAGGAGAAGGGATTGCAGTGTGGGATTTCCCCTGGGGGGGCGATTTCTTGTTTTCTGTCTTTCTGTCTCTCTCTGTCTTTCTGGTGAGTGCAAGTGCCCTATAGCAAAAAACCTCTCAAAACAAAACAAAACAAACACTAGGCATACATGCATGATCAAAATCCCTTCTGACAGGATGGAGAAATGGAAGAGAAGGGATTGAGATGCGATCATGTCCCATAGGGAGTTTCTCTCTCGCTCTTGCTCTTGCTCTGTCTCTCCAGACTCTCTGGTGAGCTCATGCACACTATGGAAATTTTGGAAGAGAAAAAAAAGCAAGTAGAACAATTTTAACACTACAGCTCTGATATTGTAGAACTTCATGGTAGATTTGTTTCTTGTTTGTTCACTTTTGGGCTGCCCTTTATGACTTCCAGGATTATAAAGATGTACAGAACACAGATGCTACCTTAGAGAAACTCAAGAGCTAGAAGTACATGCCTACTTAAAGTAGAATTCATTACCTTATTCAACAAACACTTTTAAGATCCTACCTTGTGCTAAGCACTGTGCTAGACATTGTCAGCTACAGCCAAGAGTGGCTGTGTTTCACTTTATTACTATTTTTAAAAATAATTATTTATTTAATTTTATTTATTTATTCATATATTTTATTTTGATCAGAGAGAGACACAGAGAGAGAGAGGGAAAGTGAGAAAGCAACTCCGGTATTCGAACTGCAGTCGGCCATGTGGGAGTGTCCAGCGCCTTAACCACTACACCACCTGCTGGTCCCCAAAGTGAAGGCATGGTAGGAGAAAGAGCTATAGTGGGTACTTGATAAGGTGGTTTCTGATGAAGGAGGGGGAAAGATCGGCAGACAGACAAGATTTTGAAAGGCCTTAATTAATCCAGTGCCTTTAACCACCAAATCACCTGCCAGTCCCAGGAGACCAATATTAACAGAGCTCGGTACAACCTGAGGGTAAGATGTAAGTAAAGGGATAAGTAATGAAAAGTCAGAAAGATATCTGATTTTCTGTCTTTTTCTAGTGAATAATACACCCTATGATAAAAATCTAAAAAAGAAAATTGAAATGTTCTATTTTGATGTTTTCACCATCATTTATGTCCTTTTAGAACATAAGAATTGTGTCTTCTTTATGTATCCCACCTTCATCTAACATAAACCTGGCAAAAGTTTTTCTCAAAGCAAATTTATTCATTTAATAAGAACCAGGTAGGTATTTGGAATACCTGCCTTTTAAGTTGAGCTGTTACTGTTGAGCCGTGCGGTCTTAGGTGAGCCATTGTCTCTTTGTGGCTTCCAGTTTTTCATATAAACATTTCAGAAGAGGGAGCAGCAGATGGCATAATGGTTACATTGTTGGACTCCCACATAGTCGACACAGGTTTGAGTCCTGGACCCGGTGGTTTAAAATTCACGCCAGGCACGTACATGTGCTTGCTTGCCCAAAATCCCAAGAGGGGAATGGAGGAGAAAGGATTGTAACATGGTCTTCCTCCCTGGGGAATGATTTCTTGTTTTCTGTCTCTCTGGCAAGAGCACATACCCTACAGCAAAAATCTCTTTTGTAAAAAAGGAAAGAATTTCAGAAGATCGGCTCAGTGATCTCTCCAAGAGTAATTATAATGGCACATATTGAATGGATATATGATCAGCAGAGTACCCACTTCTTAGATTTAAGGATCAGTTAGCATTGAAAGACTCTTAGACAAGAGTCAAGGAACTGCTAGAAAGTACCATGACTAGAATATCTATTTTGTGGACATGGAAAGAAAATAATAACCAACATAGATGATCACAGAAACGAAGAATAATTCCTATCACAGCTAAGCAGAGTTTGCCTGATATTACCAACACATTCTAAAAAGAAAACCAAGACAAGGACATTCATAAACTCATGCTGTAGGCAAATCTACTCTGGATTCATCTGTGAATTCAACTGATTTTCTTTTTCCCCCTGCTCTTAAGAGTTTTAAAGAAAAACTTACAAAATCAATCTTCTCTTTGATATTCGATTTAAAACTCAAACTTGAAAGGGATGGAAAAGAGCTTTTTGGTTTCACATTCTACATCTTTCTGTATCTTTCATTTATATAAGTGTATACACTGATTTCTCAGGAAATGGCCACTTAACGATCTGTGTGCTTTGTTTCATTGTATATAAATTTTAGCTCACAGGACAATAAAACTTAACAAGTATGAAATGGTAATTAGTGATATGCAGACTAAGTATTTAGGAGGAAGTATATAGGTGTCTGAAGTTTACTTTGAAATGCATTATAAATAAGGGGATGGATAGAGACAATAAAATGATGACAGTAGAACCTAGCTGTTGGATAGACAGTTTTTTTTTTTATTCCAAAATTCGTGTATGTTAAAGAATTTTCACAAAAATGGTAAAAAATCACAGTAAAAAAAAAATTAAGGGCTAGCACCTCAAGTGTAGTGGTTAAGCACTGTGCATTGGGAACTAGATCCCACATAAATATCCACGTTTGAATCCTGTCACTGCTGGCTTGAAAAACACAGGGGCCAGCTGTGGCATGACCCCAAATTCTGATGAGATGGAGACACGGAAGAAAAAGGACTGCAACGTGACCATAATCCATTATGGAGTGCTTTCTCTCTCTCTCTCTCTTCCTCTCTCTCTTTCTGTTTCTAGCAAATGCACATACCCTCTGCAATATAAATACATATATACATACATACATACATACATACATACATAAATAAATAAATAAATTAGGAATAGACCTTAATAGTCATACCTTATTAGTCTTTTGAAACTACCATATTTTAGAAATCACTAACCTTAAAGGAAATTTAAAGAAGCGATAATAGAATGTCTTCTTATTAAATGTTTACCCATTGTAATCCAGGTTTTTTCCTGTAAGGATATCTGCCATTTTTTGGCAAGGTCACCTCAAGAGCAGATGAAACGGTGTTGTTTGTATGTGTCAACGAAAAGAATTTATGAGATAATATTAAGAAAGAAAGCTGCTCATGATATACTATTGCGGGATTTCTTTAGTCAAAGAAACAAACAGCAACAGGCCTCCAAGAGATAAATTCAGTTCTAAATTTTCTGTCATAATGAAAAAAAGAGTCTGATTTTCTGTCTTTTTCTAGTGAATAATACACCCTATGATAAAAATCTAAAAAAGAAAATTGAAATGTTCTATTTTGATGTTTTCACCATCATTTATGTCCTTTTAGAACATAAGAATTGTGTCTTCTTTATGTATCCCACCTTCATCTAACATAAACCTGGCAAAAGTTTTTCTCAAAGCAAATTTATTCATTTAATAAGAACCAGGTAGGTATTTGGAATACCTGCCTTTTAAGTTGAGCTGTTACTGTTGAGCCGTGCGGTCTTAGGTGAGCCATTGTCTCTTTGTGGCTTCCAGTTTTTCATATAAACATTTCAGAAGAGGGAGCAGCAGATGGCATAATGGTTACATTGTTGGACTCCCACATAGTCGACACAGGTTTGAGTCCTGGACCCGGTGGTTTAAAATTCACGCCAGGCACGTACATGTGCTTGCTTGCCCAAAATCCCAAGAGGGGAATGGAGGAGAAAGGATTGTAACATGGTCTTCCTCCCTGGGGAATGATTTCTTGTTTTCTGTCTCTCTGGCAAGAGCACATACCCTACAGCAAAAATCTCTTTTGTAAAAAAGGAAAGAATTTCAGAAGATCGGCTCAGTGATCTCTCCAAGAGTAATTATAATGGCACATATTGAATGGATATATGATCAGCAGAGTACCCACTTCTTAGATTTAAGGATCAGTTAGCATTGAAAGACTCTTAGACAAGAGTCAAGGAACTGCTAGAAAGTACCATGACTAGAATATCTATTTTGTGGACATGGAAAGAAAATAATAACCAACATAGATGATCACAGAAACGAAGAATAATTCCTATCACAGCTAAGCAGAGTTTGCCTGATATTACCAACACATTCTAAAAAGAAAACCAAGACAAGGACATTCATAAACTCATGCTGTAGGCAAATCTACTCTGGATTCATCTGTGAATTCAACTGATTTTCTTTTTCCCCCTGCTCTTAAGAGTTTTAAAGAAAAACTTACAAAATCAATCTTCTCTTTGATATTCGATTTAAAACTCAAACTTGAAAGGGATGGAAAAGAGCTTTTTGGTTTCACATTCTACATCTTTCTGTATCTTTCATTTATATAAGTGTATACACTGATTTCTCAGGAAATGGCCACTTAACGATCTGTGTGCTTTGTTTCATTGTATATAAATTTTAGCTCACAGGACAATAAAACTTAACAAGTATGAAATGGTAATTAGTGATATGCAGACTAAGTATTTAGGAGGAAGTATATAGGTGTCTGAAGTTTACTTTGAAATGCATTATAAATAAGGGGATGGATAGAGACAATAAAATGATGACAGTAGAACCTAGCTGTTGGATAGACAGTTTTTTTTTTTATTCCAAAATTCGTGTATGTTAAAGAATTTTCACAAAAATGGTAAAAAATCACAGTAAAAAAAAAATTAAGGGCTAGCACCTCAAGTGTAGTGGTTAAGCACTGTGCATTGGGAACTAGATCCCACATAAATATCCACGTTTGAATCCTGTCACTGCTGGCTTGAAAAACACAGGGGCCAGCTGTGGCATGACCCCAAATTCTGATGAGATGGAGACACGGAAGAAAAAGGACTGCAACGTGACCATAATCCATTATGGAGTGCTTTCTCTCTCTCTCTCTCTTCCTCTCTCTCTTTCTGTTTCTAGCAAATGCACATACCCTCTGCAATATAAATACATATATACATACATACATACATACATACATACATAAATAAATAAATAAATTAGGAATAGACCTTAATAGTCATACCTTATTAGTCTTTTGAAACTACCATATTTTAGAAATCACTAACCTTAAAGGAAATTTAAAGAAGCGATAATAGAATGTCTTCTTATTAAATGTTTACCCATTGTAATCCAGGTTTTTTCCTGTAAGGATATCTGCCATTTTTTGGCAAGGTCACCTCAAGAGCAGATGAAACGGTGTTGTTTGTATGTGTCAACGAAAAGAATTTATGAGATAATATTAAGAAAGAAAGCTGCTCATGATATACTATTGCGGGATTTCTTTAGTCAAAGAAACAAACAGCAACAGGCCTCCAAGAGATAAATTCAGTTCTAAATTTTCTGTCATAATGAAAAAAAGAGGCAGAAGGAAAAGCAGAAAAGATCCAAGTGTTCCAAAACAACTGATGAAACCAGTGTTCCCTCGCTCCAGCCCCAATCCTCAAGGCTTGAATATTCACTGAACCACATCAAGCAGAAAGCAGGCTGGCAGGAAAAGGAGGATTATTGAGACTGTCTGCAGGGAGGGCACAGGTAGCAGAGGGAACGCACCGGGCACTGTAGGTTTTCATGGTTTTTCCGAGAGGAGAACATCCAATTGTCTCAGAAGCAAGGTTGCTTGCTGGTTGCCAACTTTTCCTCCTGCTATTTGCAAAAATACTTAGTCAAGGGATTGCATCTGCAAATATTTGTGAATAAGCAGATAGAATTGCCAATTGCCGAGCAAGAAACTTAAGACTTCTCTTGGGTCCAAGTGCACCACTTAACTTCAGTTTAAGAATCCGAGATTTAATTTATGCAGTGCACTAAGTGAAAATCAACTGGATTGCATGGTCCTGCCTAGCAATAATATGGGTGCAGGTTGTTGGCCCTCACACCTCTGGATACTCTTGTCTGCAAAGCAATCAGAGAAATGTCATCGCCCCCAGCAGGCAAGTGTCCACTAGTCTATTATGTTGGCACATGCTGATGTGCCAACTAAGAAAGGTCACAAATATGTTTACAATGGGAAATGGCACCCAGTGTAGTGGTTAAGCACTGTGCATTGGGAACTAGATCCCACATAAATATCCACGTTTGAATCCTGTCACTGCTGGCTTGAAAAACACAGGGGCCAGCTGTGGCATGACCCCAAATTCTGATGAGATGGAGACACGGAAGAAAAAGGACTGCAACGTGACCATAATCCATTATGGAGTGCTTTCTCTCTCTCTCTCTCTTCCTCTCTCTCTTTCTGTTTCTAGCAAATGCACATACCCTCTGCAATATAAATACATATATACATACATACATACATACATACATACATAAATAAATAAATAAATTAGGAATAGACCTTAATAGTCATACCTTATTAGTCTTTTGAAACTACCATATTTTAGAAATCACTAACCTTAAAGGAAATTTAAAGAAGCGATAATAGAATGTCTTCTTATTAAATGTTTACCCATTGTAATCCAGGTTTTTTCCTGTAAGGATATCTGCCATTTTTTGGCAAGGTCACCTCAAGAGCAGATGAAACGGTGTTGTTTGTATGTGTCAACGAAAAGAATTTATGAGATAATATTAAGAAAGAAAGCTGCTCATGATATACTATTGCGGGATTTCTTTAGTCAAAGAAACAAACAGCAACAGGCCTCCAAGAGATAAATTCAGTTCTAAATTTTCTGTCATAATGAAAAAAAGAGGCAGAAGGAAAAGCAGAAAAGATCCAAGTGTTCCAAAACAACTGATGAAACCAGTGTTCCCTCGCTCCAGCCCCAATCCTCAAGGCTTGAATATTCACTGAACCACATCAAGCAGAAAGCAGGCTGGCAGGAAAAGGAGGATTATTGAGACTGTCTGCAGGGAGGGCACAGGTAGCAGAGGGAACGCACCGGGCACTGTAGGTTTTCATGGTTTTTCCGAGAGGAGAACATCCAATTGTCTCAGAAGCAAGGTTGCTTGCTGGTTGCCAACTTTTCCTCCTGCTATTTGCAAAAATACTTAGTCAAGGGATTGCATCTGCAAATATTTGTGAATAAGCAGATAGAATTGCCAATTGCCGAGCAAGAAACTTAAGACTTCTCTTGGGTCCAAGTGCACCACTTAACTTCAGTTTAAGAATCCGAGATTTAATTTATGCAGTGCACTAAGTGAAAATCAACTGGATTGCATGGTCCTGCCTAGCAATAATATGGGTGCAGGTTGTTGGCCCTCACACCTCTGGATACTCTTGTCTGCAAAGCAATCAGAGAAATGTCATCGCCCCCAGCAGGCAAGTGTCCACTAGTCTATTATGTTGGCACATGCTGATGTGCCAACTAAGAAAGGTCACAAATATGTTTACAATGGGAAATGGCACCCGTTTCAGTTTAGCTCAATTAGGAACAACAGGAATAAAAAGCTCTCATAAATTGTTGATTATCACTTGCACATTTTTGCAACACCAAGAAAGTACATCTAATCCTATTTTGTTAGTGAGACAATTTGTTAGACAAGATACATATGTTTTAACTTACGCATATGTGCTACTGTTGTTGATAGCTAGGCTAATTAATGTATTCTCCTGAGGCAATGGCTTCAGGTAAATAGCATGATGAAATATTATCGTGTAAGGACTAGATCCTACAATTAATAGCTTCTATTATTTTCCAATGAGTTCCTCATTCTCAGTACAGAGTGGAGAGAAATCCTCCACTTGATTTCCCTCAGTCTGTAACTGAGATCATGTCATTCGTAAGCCAGTTATTTATTTTATTTTATATTTTTAAGAGAGAGATTTTTTGCTAAAGGGAGTGTGTGCTTGCTGGAGAGCCAGAGAGAGACTGGGAGACAGAAAATGAGAAATCACCATCCAGACAGGATAGCCACGCCACAATCCCTTCTCCTCCATTCTTCTCTCGAGATCTTGGGCATGCATACACATGTACCTGGCGTGAGGTTTAAGCCACTGTGTCTGGGACTTGAACCCTAGTTGACTACTTGGTAGTCTGGCGATGTAATCATTATGCCATCTGCTGGTTCCCTTAAGCCAGTATTGATATAACAGACTACACTATCATCCCAAATTGGAAGTAAAACAGAATATTCCTCTTTTTTTATTTTTTCCCTCATCTTCTTCCTCCTCTTCTTCATCATAAACACCACCACAATCATCAAATATAAAGAAAAATTATATTTTGGCTTCTGTAATACTACACCATTATAATAGTACTAGGTATATTTTTTAAGAAACTTTGAGGGCATGTTATGGGAAATGCAATTTTAAATATAATCAATGAGGAATTTAAGTAATAAACTTTGAATTCTTGAGAGTTGTCTCAAAGAAATCAGCACACATTCTCCTGAAGAGCTGAAACTGAGATATGTCAGAGTAACTGCCTAGGAAGAGAATCAAGCCAAGCATATTCATTAAGACAGGACATATATAGAAAATAAACATTGATTTCAAATGCAGAGCCTGTGTAAAAGATCACAAGGATAAAGGGCATTATTTGTGATGGAGCTGCTTCTCACATGATCCTCCTTTTTTATTTTTTAAAGATTTATTTATTTTTAATTTTACATATTATCATTATTCTTCAATTTTGACCACAGAGAGACAGGAGAGTGAGAAAGCAAGCTGCCAGGTCCCAGACTTGAGCCACAGTCAGCCAAGTGGGAGTCCAGCACTTCAAACACCACACCACCTGCTGGCCCCACATGGTCCTTCTTACACTGTACTCTCTAGGGTAGGAGTTGGCAGACTTCTGGAATAGGCCAGATAGTAAATATTTTAAATTTGGTGGGACAAGATTTCTTTTTAACTATTCAACTCTTTAGCTATAACATGAAAGCTGCATAGGGAATGAGTAGAGAGATGAATATAGCTGTGTTCTAGTAAAACTTTATTGATAAACACTGAAATTTGAATTTCATAATTTTTCATGAGTTATGAAATATTAATATTCTCTTATGGCTCAAGTAAAATCATACTTAGTCCATAGACTGTATAAAATCAGGTAACTGGGGATCTGCCCCACAGACTGACCTCTGCTTTTGGCTAAGTAGCTGCCAAGATTAGAGAATGACTCTTGCTCCCAAATTCAGAGGATACTGTTTAGGATGGTAAAAGCTGCTTAGGATGGTAAAAGCAACAACAACTTCTCTCCTGGACTGATGACTGATTATTTGCCTAAATAGTGATGCTGGCATCATGACCTCACTTGTGGATGTAAAATTAAATAGCTTGCCCCAGGACACAGAGTTCATATCAGGTACATGTCTGGACTATTTAAAAGAGTGTACACATTTGGTTATGCAAAGTGTTTTCATAGAATTGATCAATTTGGACGACTTGGGGTTTTTCCACAGACTACTTTGTTTCTTGGAGATCATATTCATTGGAGAAGGTTGCATGCAGCCAAAAAAGTAGAACAGTTTTCTTTCTCATGACTTGTTCTAGAGAATGTAATTTAACTGAAATGGTAATTATAGCAAAATACCCAGAAGCTATAGGATGCGTGCTAACTACCTGGCAATAGAATAGGAACTTTCTTTTGGAAAATCTATTGCCCTACTAGCTCACCAGAGAAATTAGAGGCTGTAAAGACAAGGGGAAATTTATTACCTTTCCCAAATATCATAGGCTGGTAAATTTTCTCAATGTAAGTGTGCAGTTTCCCCTTGAGCAATAAAAATAGAAAGTAGTGAGAACACATATAATCCTAGTTCTTGGGCATAATGGAAACATGCACACATACATCCCCACATCACAGGGCAACACTTGGCTTTTCATAAAGAATATACGTAAAACAGCAAACCAATAAACACTTTTATGTATGTGCTGGAGGTAGGGAAGGAGGTATACACTATGCAGAGTCCCTGC
The DNA here is from genome assembly GCF_000334495.1 of Tupaia belangeri chinensis. NCBI lineage: Eukaryota > Metazoa > Chordata > Mammalia > Scandentia > Tupaiidae > Tupaia > Tupaia belangeri. Next base: position 220,927 of record NW_006203579.1, read on the forward strand.
AGAAGCCCTGAATTCTCATAGTGTTATTTAGAAGAGATGGGGTAGAGGGAACTGTGCATTAAAAATGCTGATTTCCTACATCTCTCCACCCCTAATCCCAGAGTGGATTTCAGAGGGTTCATTCCATCTTGACCTTCTGAACCACTACCCTCCCTCAGATTCATCCTCTAGTATCCATTCATTCTCTCTCTCACTCCCTCTGCCTGTCTGCCTCTTGTCTCTGTCTCCCTCTCTCTCTCCCATAAAAAATTGAAAAGGGCCAGTGAAAAAACAGACAATCTCTAGCAAGATGCAGGCAATGGGGCTGGGCCAAAAGTCATAAGGAGGAATGGTAAGATTCCCCTGGACTGGGGAGGGAACATGGTT
>NW_006203579.1:221344-298221 GCF_000334495.1 Tupaia belangeri chinensis
AGGAACATGGTCTCTGTGCCAAAATGTTCCCTCAACTGTGCATTTTCTCCAGGATGATTCTAGGGAAGTGCTATCCAAATAACTTCAGTAAAGATCCTTTTTCTAGTGGCAGTGACTTGAGAGTTGCCATTTCTAAAACAAACAAACAAACAAACAAACAACAACAAAAAAAAACACACCACCACTTGGGATTTGACAATGAGTATGTCAGTGACAACTTGAATAGACTGGAATTTAGATTTCTTTGTCCATGCTCTGTGCTTCTTTAAGAACTGGGTTGGCTCTAATAAGAATAGAAATATAACTTCCTCATCAGCCTGGCAAGAACTGGATGAGGCTTGGGAGTCAGAACTAAGCTGCTTTAAAGGAAATCAGGAAACAATGCTTTTAACTATTATTATGTGTTTGTCTCCAGAACTCTGCTGGGTTAAATTTCAGTCTCAGTTGCGGATGATTTACAATATAGGCCTCAGGTGTTACATGGGACTGCAATAATGATATATCTCCTTATATTGGCCCTGCTCTTTTAACTTAATGGTTCCAGAAGTATCAAGTTTTACACTATTCTTAATGTTTAACCCTAACAAATGGCTGGGCCATAAAAAACTGTTCATCAGACTGGCCTGGGCTCAGAAGACAGCCAGAGGCATTCCCAGTGGGGTTACAAAGGAAGGAGCTAAGTCTAGTGAACTCTTTACTAAGTGGACATGCATTTCATAAAAATCTTTTAGCTGATACCTGGATAAAACTATTCTCCCTCTAATATTGTTGCAACGTATAACCTTGCTGGATGATTCTACACCACCTGTTTTACCAAATGCATGCTCAGTTAAGGTCCTTGTTCAGTAACAGGCATCATATACAGCTCCAGAGTGAATATCTAAATATCTGTGGCCTCCCACCAACATCTGGGAGCTGTGTACATATAATACATTTCTCTTTGTGTGCATACACATTTATAATTATTTTAATTCTATGTGTTTGGGATGATAAAATACAGCTTGGGTAATCACTAATTGGCAGGTGCTGAACCTGACAGAACTCACACCTTGCACACCAAATGATTCCTGTGATTCTTGGGTGGTGGGTGGTGCCTGTGGACCTTTTAATTTGATTAGATGGCTCTCTCTGTGTGGTGGGGGGGGGATAAAAACAACCCAGTGTGGTCCAAAGGAAAACACTGAGGAAATAGCTTTTTTTCCTCAATAGGTAGAAATGAGAAAATTATTTTTAAAAACGCATGATTCAAAACACACTGCAACCCTTTTGTGGGTAGCAGCGAGAGCAGGGAGAACGCCGTGAAGGCCTCGGGCACGCTCAGAGAGTAAAAGGTGGTGGGGGGCTGCCTGCCCACCCCCAAGTGCAGCTTGCAGTCCCTCTACCGCATGCGCATCTTCGCCCCGAACCACGTAGTCGCCAAGTGCCGCTTCTGGTACTTCCAGCCTCAGCTGAAGATGATGAAGAAGTCATCCGGGGAGATCGTTTACTGCGCGCAGGTATTCGAGAATTCCCTGCTGCTGCGGGTGAAGAACTTCAGTATCTGGCTGCACTACGATCCCTCCCGCAGCGGCACGCACAACATGCACCACGAGTACCACGACCTCACCACGGCCGGCACTGTCACCCAGTGCTATCACGACAAGGGCGCAAGCACCGCGCCCGCGCCCACTCCATCCAGATCAAGAAGGTGGAGGAGACTGCGGCCAGCAAATGCCACTGGCCAGCAGTCAAGCAATTCAAGGACTCCAAGATCAAGTTCCTGCTTCCCCACCGCATCCTGCGGCGTCAGCACAAGCCTGTTTCACCACCAAGAGACCCAACACCTTCTTCTAGGCCCGGGGCCCCCCCGGGCAGCCCAAATAAACTCGGATCAGCCAGTGGTCTAGGCCCGGGGCAGCCCAAATAAACTCGGATCAGCCAGTGGAGAAAACAAAACAAAACAAAACAAAAACCCCACTGCAATAGATTCACAATGCCTTTACAATGTGTATACTGTATTTTCAAATTTTAATAAGTCATCAAAGTAGCTATGGGTTTATTTTGTTTTGGGTGCTTTTTGGTTGCTATCCAGAATAGATATCAAACTTCAATTAAGAGCAAATATGTCAGTCTTTAACAACTCAAGATTCCAAGGTTTAGGAAACCCTGTGACCTGAGTTCTATTCTCCTTGTGATGTTAACTTACTACCAACTCTCAGCAAGTCACTGTCCTTGCCTCTTTGGGTCTTCTATAAAATGAGTGTGGACTAAACAATTGCTTGGGTTTCTTCCTTCTCTAACATTTGGTGGTTTGCATCTCTCTGATGACTTGATGAAAGCAACCCTATCAAAAAGCCACATTTTAAACTCTCACTCAATTGCAAAAAATTGCTTATTCAACTCAGAAGAGAATTAAAGGCATCCATATATGTTTACTATGGTCAGATGCTGTAGATTTAAAGCCTATAGAAGACAGGCTGGCATAAAAATGGGTGAAGTAGATGAGGTACAAGTGGTGGGAACTGGGGGAACCAAAGAGCAGGTGCCCTGTCTGTAGATGGCAACTCCTCAGCTCCCGTTTTTGCTGCCATCCACGCATGTAAGTCCACTGTCCCCATATCATTAAGAGTAATCAGAAGAGCAAGCGAGTGGCATGGTGCTTAAGGTGCTGAATTCCCACATGGCCGACCACAGTTCAAGTCCCTGACCTGATGACTTGCTTTCTCACTCCCCCTCTCTGTCTCTCTCTAGTCAAATTAATAATAATGATAATGATAAAGATAAATAAAACCAAATAAATATGTTTTTAAAAAGACTAATCTAGGGGACTAGCAGTTGGTGTAATGGCTATGTTGATGGATTCCCATGTAGTTGACTGCGGTTCGAGTCCTGGACCTGGTTGCTTAAACTCACGCTGGGCGTGTGTGTGTGTGCCCAAGGTACTGAGAAGAGAATGGAGGAGAAGGGATTGCGGCATGGCCATCCCCCTGTTTTACCAAATGATTTCTCGCTTTCTGTTTCTCTGCTTCTCTCTTTCTGGTGAGTACACGCATCCTATAGCAAAAAACTCTCCAAAAAAAAAGACTAATCTAAAATCCAGACTTTTCTGTTTTATCTCGTAATTTGTAAATGATTAGAACTCTACATGGACAAACATTGGTAGACTAAAGAAAAACCATGCTTCCCTGTTTAAGGTCTGTCCTTCTCTCAAATGAGGACATACCCACCTGTGGCTTCATTAAGGCTTCTAGGTTAAGGACTCCCACATCTCTATCTTCAGTTTGGTCATCACTCCTAAACCTCAGGTCATACATTTAATGGCCTCCTAGGCATCTCTACTCAGATACTATATATTTTAGTTGTATCAATTTGTACACTGTTGGGTTTTCCCCACAGCATCCACATATTCAATCGAGTATATTAGGAAAGTCAATAGATGCTAGTATCAACTGAAATTGGCTTACAGAAATAATAGGGACGTCCAGATCAGAGGATATTACAGTCAGTCTTTGCATGTAATTGGAGTACTGGACTTGCAAATCAGAGTCTCATGGTTTTAGGGAAATGTGGCTAAGCAGAAACCATCAAGAGAAAAAGCTCTGGAGATTTGGAGCTGGGGAATTGATGGAGAAACTAGGGATGTATAACTTGGAGAAGATGGGGTATATGTATGGGATGTGGAGTGCAGTAGGGGGTGAGGTCACTGCCTTTTTTTTAAAGAGGTTTTTGCCTTAGAGTGCTTGCACTCGCTGGAGAGAGAAAGAGACAGAAACAGTGAAAGGGAAAGTGAGAAATCCACACACCTCCCCCCAGGGGGGGCACGGCCAGGCTGCAATTCCTTCTCTTCCATTCTCCTCCCAAGAACTTGGGCACACATGCACATATACCTGACATCAGTTTCAAGTCATCAGGTCTTGGACTCGAACCACATACAGCCATGTGGGAGTTCAGCGCTTAACCGCTATGCCATCTGCTGGCCCCGAGGTTATTCCCTGTAAATATTTTCTGTGCATTTACTATTAGAAGTATCAGACCTAATGGATATGGCTCTAGGGGGTAGAACTTTGACCAAAAGAGTTTAAGTTAAAAGGAGGTACATTTGGATTGATGTAAGGGTTAAATCCTACTAGAAAGGTGCCTCATTATCAGGCTACATGCTTCATACATATTGCTGGCTTCCCTACAGCAGTCAGTCACTACTTTTTAAAAATAATTTGCTCCCAAGTTAAGAGATCTCACTCAATAACAGGAATCACATACCACTCCAGTCCAAAATCCTTGTCCTCTTACCAACAATGAGGGAGTCAGTTTCCTGAACAGAATGTATTCCTTTTTCTGTGTACTCATGTCTCAATTATTTTAATTCCATGAACTTTGGGATTAAATCACAGCTTGAGCAATTGGAAATTGGCTGGTGCATTTTTTCCAAATAAAAATCAAGTTAGTCTGTGGTTTTGATTTTCTCTTGCCCCAAATCACAGAGTGTAATATTGCTATCTGAGAATGGAAATTGGAATAGCAACGCAATTGTGAAGAGGCCACTGATGTAAACCCAAACCCAGGCCACCTGCTTCAGGACTTTGATTCCTTTAGGATGTGATTTAAATATCAAAGCATTCAAACAGAGGAAAAAGAAGGTTTAAATCTCAAAAAACAAAAAACAAAAACCAGGTCAGTTTCATGTTTTAACCAAAAAACAAACAAGCAAACGAAAATAAAACTAGTTAGGTTTTGTCATGTAAATCAATACTATGAGGGTTTTTTGTTGTGCTTTGTCTTGTTTTAAATTGTTTTATTTATTAATAGAGCATGTGCATGTGAGAATAAGAGAAAAAGAGAGTAGTGAGAACCCTTTGTGGGGTCTAGTCACCCAGCTCTCCCCTTCCTCCTGTCCTCCATTCCATAAGACCCTGTGCCCTCTGTTCCTGTCTGGTGTGTGGCAGGAAGACTGAGCTGGGGATTTGAACCTGAAGCAGGCACAACTCCATCTTGGAGGAGCGCCTCCATTGTAAACTGTTAGATTCTTATGACTGGAAATTTGCCTTCTCCTTTGTGCCCAAGAGCAGAGTAAATTACACTCCTATTGTCTTTAAACCCCACTGCTCCTAGTTGCCTTAAGATAAGGTCCAGTCATGCCCAAGATCCAAGAGGAAAATGGAAGAGAAGAGATTGTGGTGTGGCCATTTCTCACCTTCCGTCTCTCTGTCTCTCTCTGTCTTTCTGAGGAGTGCATGTGCCCTATAGCAAAAACATCTCCAAAAAATAAAAAATAAAAAATAAGGTCTAGTCACTAGCCCTTGCCTGGAGCCATAAAGACTATTAAAATTCCATTGTATTTAGGTAGAGATAGGACATACCCTTAGGGATGATTAACCTGCCCCCCCCTCCCCGCTTCTGTGATGTGCTTTTGCTGGCTTTGCTTTTACCCTCATTCCTATCTTTTTCCCCCATTCAAGCCCACTGTGAATCATGAGGTCATCCCGGACATGATCGCACATTTTTTGCCTTTATAAGCACCCCTCCCCTTGCACTCAGGGCTGCAGGGCTTGAGAGACATGAGTCCCCCATATGCCGCCGGCTTAATCAATAAATCCCAATAAATTTGGCTATGTCTGGATGTCCTCTTATTTCTTGCTGAGTAGACTATAACAAACTGTGATCACTATGCAAGACCTGGCTTCTGGTGAGCAGCGCTTTATGCTGTGCCAGGGAAACAGGGCCCCTTACTTGAGTTTTTAACCTTAAAATTGCTAGTACAGGGACCAGAAGGTGATATGGTGGCTAAGACGCTAGATTCCCACGTGGCCAAATGCAGTTCAAGTCCTGGACCAGGTGGCTTGAAAGTCACAACAAATAAACAAACAAATAAATGTGGAGTTTTCGTTTGTTTGTATAATTGTTAAAAAAGTCACATACTTTTTGGAAAGATCCTTCAGTTTTTGTTAAGTCTTTTGTTACTACAAGACCAAAAGCCACTGAATTATACTGAACAGTGCTACCTCCTGAAGTGAAATAAAACTGGACATGAGAATGTAAGGGAAGAATGATATTGTTTCCATGATTTTTCCCTGGGCTTTATATTATTTTTATATTTCAAATAATCCTGAATATGTTTATCACAAATCGAAGGGAATAGAGAGTATATTAGCATTTCTCAAATATTCCCTCTTCACTCTTTCTCAAAACCTAATGCTGACGTTTTTCTCCTCTAATGTCTCCTTCATTCTGCAGTAAAGCTGCCGTGACTTGACCCTGATCAAGATGATTCATGATGCCAACATTTTTAAGCTAAAGACCTGGGGGACGGATAATGGTGGATAATGTACATATAAGAAATTGAAGACTGATTAATATCATTGATGTTTATGTATGTATCAATGACCAAAGCTAACTGCTAGGTAAAGAAAGACCTAATCACTAAATTTGCTTTTCATATCACAAGAATGCATAGCTAGTCCTTCTTTTCCATAAACTCAGACAAGTACAAAGTATCACACTGATCCCTGAACAAGGAACTGGCTTGCTAATTACACTCACAAGTAGATTCTTTCCTCTGTCCCTCTTAATTCATTTTATCTGAGCACTCCCAATCCTTCCTTTATTCTTTTAATCTGTACAATGATGTGTTTCACAGATAACAACAAAGTCATATGGGTAATGAATTTCTGTTGAATTGTTTCGTTTATAATCCTTGAAAAGGAAAAAAATGTTAAAAATTATAAAAGTAATTTAAAGAGTAATTTAGGAGAAATAATATTCATAAATGAAGAGAAAAACACTTGTTTCTAAAACAGAATGTGCTGATTACTATTGTGTGCTTAAATGGAGGTAATATAAGCCTTGCTTAGGCCCATGAGTTAGGCTGAATTATAGACCTTCAAATGCAGAAATCCAACCTTAGCCTCTGCTTTAAATTATATGAGGAAAGAAAATAATAAAACTGGTCCTTGGGCTGATTGCCCTCCAGCATGGACACACCCTAAACCCATTTATTCCACTTCTGCAATTTCTCCTTTTTATTTGTTCCTGACATCTGGGCTCTAGAATCCATTGTTCCCATTCCCATAGCTGTACAGGATTCTCAATGGCAACTCAATTAGGTGGCCCATTCTCCCTGCCTTCTCTCTTTGTCCTCAATGGGATTCATTCATTTTCCTCTCCCCTTGAAGCCTTGCTAGATGATTGACTTTCAAATCCCCAATTCACACAAAGTGCTAATGGAAGCTAATGGCTTCCCCAAGTACTTAAATATTAAATGGAGACTCCTATAGTACCCTGGAAACCAAAGGGATAAATATTTAATAGTATGAATTGCAGGAAAAGTGGTGAAACACATTTTAGAGTCAATGTTCCACTCCACCAGTAAAGTCCTCCTTTAAGGTGGATCTTATCAATGATACATAAAGTTGAGTTCTTTGTAGGTCTGGATAGGGCAATGGATCTCAATGTGAGTGTGCTTCAGAATCATGTCTAGGAATTTCTTAAAAAGGTAGCCTAAGGGACCTAGCCCCCAGAGACCCTGCTATAGTAGGTTTAAGGTAGAGCCCAGAAATCTGAAAACTGTATGTCTTTTTTTTTTTTTTTTTAAGGTTTTTGCTCCAGGTCGCATGTGGTCTCTGGAGGGAGAGGGAAAGACAGAAATCACTCCAGGGAGGATGGCCATGCTACAATCCATTCTCCTCTCTTCTCTTGGGATGTGCAGCATGCATGAATATGGGCCTGGCAGAGTCTCAAGCTACCAGGTCCAGGACTTGAATCTCAGTTGGTCATGTGGAAGTCCAGCACCTTAACTACCACGCCACCTGGTGGCCCCAGAAACCTGTGTTTTAAACATGTCACATAAGTGATTCTAGGGCAACTGGTCTTGAAAGGACACTTTAAGAAACACCCGCCACTCCAAAGGATGCTAGAACATTCCTAATCCCCATGCCATGAAGGTGTGCATCTGGGCAGCTGCCAGAGAAGGGCAACTGTGCTGGGCATGGGATGAGGCTTTACTTTTATATTGAGAGTTGGAAGTTCTGTTACTGTGTCTGGCTTCTTTGTTTGAAATTCTTGGGTGTTTTCCTGCACTTGTACATCTCTCTCTAGATGAGGAATTTAATGACCTAATCACACATGCTCAGTGTGGACTTTGAAGATATGAGCATTCAGAAGTGGATGAACTGCCCACTCAGTTTATTGTCACAGTGAGAATTAGGATGTTGACCTAGCGTCCCATCTCAGCGGTGAGCTTCTATGAGTATATTTGGGATGGCAGGAGAGAAGATAACAATCTTCCCAGTGCCAGGAGCTGGGAGGAAGTGGGAGGAAGGAGTTCTCACAGAGGGTCTCACAGAGGGTTTTATCAGGTTGTAACTCCTGATAAGTTGTGATTAATGTGACAGATGTCCTTCTATTTTCTTGGGGCTGCCTGCTCATTTCTAGCTAACTGCTATCACAGTCAAGGACCAGAATCCAAGACTAGATCAACCACTTACTTACATCTACATTTGCCCAAATGTAGCAAGAGCTATAAAGAATCATTTCTTACAGGAGTCTTATAAAAAATAAATAATAAGTCATGTTCATCATCATCATAAACAAGAGCACCACTGGGCTTGTCCAAAAGCGCAGAGGTTAGGGGAGCTGGATCCCTCATGATCTACCGCAGTTCAAATTCTGGTCACAGCAACTGGAAAAAAAAATGTGCTGGGCATGTGTATATGCAGGACTCAAATCCTAATGAGACAGAAAAATGGAGGAAAAAGGATTATGGTGTCATCATGCCTGACTGGGGATTGCTTTTTCTTTCTCTCTCACACATCCTCTGACAACCAAAGTAAGTCATAAATAAACACCATCATCATTAACATCAATGATGATGGGAAAATATTCTAAGTAAGTTCACATGTATCATGTATGGGTCTAAGAGTTTACACATATTAACTCACTTAATCTTCAACATGTGGAGATGTTTTCAGAGAGACCAACTGAATTATACTCAAGAATAAACACATAACTGTACTCCTACCATAAAAAATTAGTATCAGGAGGATCACATCATCAACGAAACTGGATGGAAGTTGCTGACTGAGACTGTCCACGTGTGTGTGTGCGTGTGTGTATGTGTGCGTGCAGGAGAGATGTGCATACTTGAGTATGGTCTATCCATCTTGTCTTGACTGTTTTTTTCAAGTCAGCATCCATCCTTATCTTTACTTTTAGTCCACTCCATCTTTTCTTGTCATTTCGACTTTCTGTTTGAAAATAACTATACCCAAGTCTGCAAAGCATAGTCTTTCTATTCCATTTCTTGTTGTAAAGAGTTCGTAACACTCTTGGAGATAGACATGCTATAAAAATAATGGTGGTGAATTGTTTTGAATTATAGAGAATGTAAGGGGAGAAAATGTCCCCACACAGAGTGACAAGACAGACCTCAATCCTTCTGAATGATGGGGTCAGTGATTGGTGTGGTCTGTCTCTATCCCAGCCTCTCCACCGGTTTCATCGAGTGCCAAATATAGAGGTGGATTCTGGCATCAGAAAGAAAACCGTCTTGTGAAGGAGAGGAGCAAAATTCATTGTGGCTACAGGCCTATCTCAGAAATGAAACTGGGAAGATTGGGCACTTTTGTTGAATTAAGTGAAGACTAATAATGGCTAACATGTGGACCTGGAGAAACGAACCCGTGACAAAGTATGACACAGGGTACAATTTTCAGTAATCAGGTATCGGATCCTTCTACCTTTCAATTCAAATCTTCCATTACCTAATTCCAGGCATTCAAATGGAGATACTCTTTTTTTTTTTTTTAAGAGATTTTTGCTACAGGGAGACTGTGCTCACAGAGATAAAGAGACACAGTGAGGGAAAGTGAAAAATCACTCCTGGGGGTGGGGAAGAATGGTCACATGATAATCCCTTCTCCTCCATTTTCCTCTTATGATTTTAGGCACACATGCACACACACCCAGAGTGAATTTGAAGCCACTGGGTCCAGAACTCGAATTGCAGTCAACCACATGGGAGTCCCATGTCCTAAACACTATACCACCTGCTCATCCTACTATTTTTTCTTTAAGTATCTTTACTCAATGTTATTACTTATCTAAAATCGCCTGTTTTTTTTTTCCTAGCCTAAATTCTAACTCCTAATTCTAAATTTGAACTATTCCTTAATGTTGGGGTTTGTAAGCTAAATGCACACATTTTGGCTTGGAGAGAATACATACACTTGTTAAACTAAAAGATTATGTGCTGTACTTGTGAATGGCAGGTGAGAATCATTTTCAGCAGATGATAAAGGGGTCTGTGATCTTACCAAAAAAAGTTAAGAGTGATTGCAATGCAGGTCTAGATCAGTCTAGAAAGAAAGATATACTCAATCTCTCCAGCTCACTGGTTTTCTAGACACAAAGATATACTCAATCTCTCCAGCTCACTGGTCAAGGTTTCCTGTGTGCACAGCCAACACCTTTACTCACCTGATTCCTTCAAGGAATCATAAATGTTTTATGGTCAAGGAGTACATTTTATCTATTCTAGAATTCTCAGTACCTGCAGACATTAGATTCATGTTCTTTAACATGTCCTTTATTTTTCTGCAACACTCATCAAGGGCTTGCACCTCATAGAGTATCTACAAGTGTTTATAAATGGATTAAAATTCATATAGAAGGAAAAAACACAAAAACTATTTAAGAGAGGTTAAGTAAACATCTAAAAAAATTCTGTTTGAATATTTTGAGCTTACTGTAACATTCAGTATAGGGGAATGTATTTGTTCTCTAGGTTTCTGAAAAAAAAATCTTTTTGTTCTTTTCCAAAATATAAGGCATTTTTCAATTTCCATACTGTATATATTTTTGACCAGTCTAGTAATTCAACAGTATTTTAGGATAAAGCAAATTTGGGCCAACAAAGAATGAAAGTGGCAAACTGATCTAAGTGAGTTTAATCATCACCTGCCATGAGAAATTAGTGATTACTGGAGAAAATATTATACACACACACACACACACACACACACACACACTGTATATATAAAATACCCATGCTAGTGTACACTCCTCCCATATATACAGAGTAGACACATACATGTATATACAGAGGGATGTGTATATAATTAAGTTCATCGTGTGAGAGAAGTACATCCTACATATTCAGATATTTGAGGTGGGGCACTATGGAAAGTCGTGTAACTCAGGAAGACACAGCAGTGAGTAGATGCTACTTGTTTCTGGATCCCTAGCCATACACTGTCTCTCTCTCTCTCCCCCCGCCCCCCTTAAATTTTGCCAGAGGGCATGTTCACTTTATAGAGAAAAACATAGGGACAGAGATAGAGGAGGAGGTAGTAAATGCTCCCCATGGGACATGGTCACACACTAATCCCTTCTCCTCATTTCTCCATCCTGACAGGATTTTGGGCACCAATGCACATGTGCCTGGCATGTTTTTCAAGATGCTTGGGCAAGATTTGAACTGTTATGTCAACCATGTAAGATCCAGCTCCTGTAACCACTAGGCTATATGATTGACTCTAATTTCTGGTATCTCTAAACCCTCCTTCCCACATATTCTGTTACCTTCTGACCCTGTTTCCACGTCAGGTAATAAAGGGCTTTTGTGACCTTGCACAGTGGGTGAGACCACACATCCCCCTAGGAAGCATGTCTGGGATGTGACAAAAACATTCAGAAATTTCGTACAATTTCTTAGTAGGCTAGTGTCTGCTCTGAGCTTCCAGGCTATAACATACCATAGTTTCAGGCAATTTATAGCATCCTGCCCTGTAGTATTCTTAGAACTGTTTATCACTTAACATTGTCATTAAATTACACATTTATGTCATGCTTCCCCAACCAGGCGATAAAATCTTTGAATTGAGAGTCATATCTTGTAGGGAAAATCCTATTACCCTGATTACTTAATTCAAGGATCTGCCCTCATTACAGTCTAACCAGTAAAATTTTGCTTCATTTTCTAAGATCATTTCCTGTACATGTTATACTTTGGCTAAAATGGAATTAAAGTACAAATTTATTTCAGTGCAAAAGAGTTTAAGATCCACATATTATTTTTCATAATATATAGTTTCATGAACTTTTTGAAGATCACACTCACATTTTTTTTATCTTATTATCAACCTAAAGTAACTAAATATATATATATGGATTATATGTATACATATATATGGATAGATAGATAGTGTGATTTATATATACTTAGGGATATATCTATGGATAGTATGATTTTTTTAGTATAAGAATACATGTGTTATGATCATATCTTCCTAAGTGTATTATTTTTTCTTTTTTTTGTAGAGGTTTTTGCTATAGGGCATGTGCGCTCACCAGAAAGACAGAGAGACAGAAAGCAAGAAATCACTCCCCGGGGGGATGACCAGGCCACAATCCCTTCTCCTCCATTCTCCTCTCGGGATCTTGGGTACACACGCACATACACCTGACGTGAGTTTAAGCTGCTGGGTCCAGGACTCGAACTGCAGTCGACTACATGGGAGTCCAGCGACGTAGCCATTACTCCAACTGCTGGTCCCTCCCTAAGTGTATTTTAATACTTATAAAACTGGTGTCCAAATTTACATTCAGATTTTCATTATATTTATATACAATGTATTCAAAGCACCTATTCATACCATGAAATGTTTTTCAAAAACATAATTTTTAATGTGTATATAATTCCAGGTTCTATAGAAATTCCATAATTTATTTAATTATTGACCTATAAAGATTTGGTTAGGATGTTAATAACATTTGTTAAACACGCTGTGATAAACAATTCTGAACATAAAGAACTGCACACATCTCCAATCATTAAATAGATCCTTTAAAAAAGAAATAGTGATTCTCCTGCTAGGTATTGCCAAGTTGCTTTCTAGAATGTCTCTACCCATTTGCAGTCCTGCCAGCAGGGTAGAGAATGCCTGTTTCACTGTATCCCTGCCCAGACCAAACTATCTTTGTTCCTAATCTTTGACAATTTGATAACATCATATTCATTTATGCATCTGACCTTTGCTCATATTATTACCTGTTCCCAGCACACCCATTCTCCAGTTCTTCATTTGCTCATAACTATTTTCAAAGTAGATTTCAAATAATCTCTACATTTCTGAAGCCTTGCCCAGCTTGGCTGATTTTCTTTCTGTATGTTCTCACAGAGATATATTCATATCTCTATTACAGCATTTATTATAGTCTGGCTAATATGAAATTTAGTTGTATGAGTTTCTTCTGCTGTGTTATAAAATCTTTGAAGGTAGGGATTAGCTTTTATCTTCAGGAAACATAATGGATATTTTGTACTTTAAGAATGTCACATAAGGGGCCAGCAGATATCATAGTAGTTATGACACTAGATCCCCATGTGGTCGATGTGGTTCAAGTCCCAGACCTGGTGGCTTGAAATTCACACCAGGCACATGTGCATGAGAGCCAAAGATCCCAAGAGGAAAATGGAGGAGAAAGGATTGATATGTGGCCATTCCCCCAGTGGGGGTGGGCAGGGGCAAGTTCTCACTTTCCCTCTGTTTCTTTCTCTCTGGAGAGCATACAGACCTTAAGGCAAAAACCTCTAAAAAAACAAAACAAAAAAAAGAATGACACATATAGTTTCGAAAAACGTTTAATTATTTATTCATTCATTGGCTCCCTGGCCAATATTACTAAGGAAAATAACAAACAAATGATAGCAAAATTAGAAATGATCCCTGCCTTTGAAGACACTTCATTCATTGGGTGAGACAATCAAATAGTAAATTAAATAAACTGAAAGTACCATAAGGATGAGTGATGTCAAAAAAACAGTATGCCATTTAATTATGGGATGTCTATCTAAGGCAGTGACTGGAGAGAAGAGCAGTCTAGAGGAAAGGATGGGGAGAAGGAACCAAAGTCCTCATTCCTTTCTTAATCGAGCCACTAGACTTCTCCTCTCCTCCAACCAGGTGACCTGCTCAGGGTGACCCACCTATGCAACACTGCAGATCCATTCTAACAAGTATACAAGGACTCCAATAGAATAGCTTCACTCCAGCTATTTGTATTAGAGACAAATTTTATCCATAATCATCACACTTTCTTACCCCTCAGAGACTCCACATAATGTACTAACTGATGAGAGTGCATTTGTCCACTGTCCTTTATCAACTGAGAAAAAATGCTTCCTATTTCTTTGTCTGGCTGATGGGCTGAGTCTTTGTCCTATTCAGTATGAGCTACCAGATACAGACACAAAACAAATCAATATGCCCTACTCCCTCAGTCAAGGGATTTAAGGTATTCCAATAATTAAGCAACAATGTGTATGCAGAAAAGGCAATATCCCCAACGATTAGTGTTAAATTTAATTAATTACCTCTAAAATAAAATGACACGTAAACTTCGTAATTAAGAATAATTCTTAATTAAGAAACATTTGACAGATAGGCAGGAAAGAGGAACGTGATGGAAAATGGCTGATTAAGATGGGGAATTAAGCACCTCATTGAAGATATTAGCAAGCCCTGTTGTGTGTTTATTTAATTTTCAGAGAGTTGAATGAACTGAAATTCAAAACAGATATAGAAGGTATTTCAATAAAACACATGTGCACTTTTCCAGTTTAATGTAAAAATGTACCTTTGTAGTTTAAACAACAGCTGTACTTTTACCCCCTTGATCACCCAACTAAGAAAAAGGAACCAGTTGGTTGGGGAGTTATCACATCTGTTGACATTTTAAGGCACAAAAAAAGTCATACAGTTCCTAAAGACTTAATGTGGGCCTGCTTCATAAGATATACACTTCATTCCCCATTATTGGCATTTGATGAAGTTTCTTAGCTATTTCATATGCCTGACATTTGGAGGGGCTGAGTTGAATCTTGAGCTAATCCATTTAATGCTGATAAACCAACCGTGCAAAGAGGGCCTGGGGAATCTCAGAAAATGGAAGATACAGCATAGGAAACAAAACGGAAAGATTATCTGCAAACATGGTCTCTCCGTGCTAGGAATACTTCTTGAAAATTTGGCCACTTCAAGCAACTCCTTCACCTTCTCCAAACAAAACCATCACTTCCACAACCATAGAATAGAGCCCAAAGACCAAAAAAAAAAAAGATATCTAAAAAGGTCACTAAAAGGGAAAACAGTGATATATAAATAATGTTTATTTGTTTTTATTTATCTAGTGAGGTAAATCTGAACATGTGAAAAATTTTCATTGAAAGAGAAGTTATGATCAATCTTTTTAAGGAGAAAGTAAATTTAATATGACTAAGGATAAAAAAGATTTTTTTCACCAAGGATGAATAAAAATTTCTTTATAAAATCATGGAATCCTAGATTTCAAAGTTCCCCAAAATGGATGGTACTTTAATAATTTAAAATAATCACCTCTTTTCCTGAAAACACTGGATTGTCAAAAAAACTCATGATGCATTTTTGCATAGAAAAAGATGTCATGATTTTTCTGACAACCTAGTAGTATTAAAATAAGTATAACTATAGTAAGAGTAATATTAAGTAATATGATAATCATCAGTCTACCATGGAATGGGCTACTAAGAAAATATACCCCAGTTTTTTCTACTTTAAATCATTGATAGAAACATCACAGTATTTTTGAAAACACCTTTGGTAAGCTTCCTTGGGGAAAAACACGTTGGTCTGCATTTCTGAGATTATTATATACTAAAGAGATCTGGTGACAGCTAATATTCAAGTTCTCTGCTAACAGACTGATGAAATGCATTTCCATAATGTAAAACATACATTCTTGTGTTTGTTGCAAATTTTGTAATTTCTCACTTTGTGATTTGCACATAATAAGATGCATTGTGGGAAACTGACTTTTTTTCCCCTAACATTCACTCCTTTTTTATTCCAAGTTTAAGAATCAGCTCTTTTAAAAGTTCATTTTGATTTCTCATTGACTAGCGTGCCTGCCTGCTGCCACCACCATCTGCTGGGAATTCGAAGTCAACTGTTCAAAATGCTTAAAACAAAAGCTCACTATGAACCATGCTGTTCGATGATGTTCAACTTATCTTCATAAAGACTGCATTATTTTCCAGACATCCTAAAGCTCTTGCTGAGATAAACCCATCATAAACTGTGCGTGTGTGTGTGTGTGTGTGTGTGTGTGTGTGTGTGTGTATAAAACATATCTGTGATACCATGACTTGCTTAATCCAGAAGGTATTTAAACCTCTCAATTGAATCTGATGTGTTAATCCCTGGACAGTTATCACTTGTTACCAGATTTAAGTTATTTGATGTTCCTGGTATTCCACGATCTAGAAACCCAGAATGCTGCAAACTCTGAAGTGTTCATGTGACATAGACTGAAAGTCTGTTTAAAGAATTTTTTTACTTAATTTTATTTATTATTATATTAAAATTTGCTATAGAGCATGTGCACTCATCAGAGAGAGACAGAGAAAGCAAGAAAGAAAGTGAGAAAGCAAGCCACCAGGTCTGGGATTTGAACTGCAGTTGACCATGTGGGAGTCCAGTGCCTTATCCACCATGCCACCTGCTGGACCCTGAAAGTCTGTTGAGATGCCCCTCGTCTGCACAAATATCTTTCAATTAAGAACAAACACCATATAGGGACCAGCAGTTAGCGTAATGGCTATGTTGCTGGACTCCCATGTAGTTGACCGTGGTTCGAGTCCTGGACCCGGTAGCTTAAACTCATGCTGGGTGCATGCGCATGTGTGCCCAAGATCCCTAAAGAATGGAGGAGAAGGGATTGTGGTGTGGCCATCCCCTCTGGGGGGTGATTTCTTGCTTTCTGTCTCTCTCTCTCTGTCTGTCTGGCGAGAGCACACGCCCTATAGCAAAACAAAACAAAACAAAACAAAACAAAACAAACAAAACACCATCTACTATTTAAGAATGTTGTCAGTTGGGCTCTTCTCTGAATGATTAGTTCTCTGACCACTTTTCCACCCTTTTTTAAAATGTACCTTTTAAAATATATTTCTAAAATTTTGAAAGAGTTCAAACTAGTGTAAAGAACATAACAAAGGGACCAGCATGTTGAGTGGAGGTTAAGTCACTGGATCCCACACGGCCAGCTCAATGGTTCAAGTCCTGGGTTCACTTAAAAACCACTCCAGGCATGTGTGCGTGCATGTCCAAACTCCTGAGAAGAGAATAGAGAAGGGATTGTAGTATGGCCATTCCCCCACCAGGAAAAGAGAATAGGTGTTTTCTTACTTTCCTCTCACTCTATCTGCTGAACACACATGCACTATTGCACAAAAAGGGAAGTTTTCCTAAATAAAACATTTTCTTCCAAATACTGTAAATTTTCAACAGCCCATTATAAAACTTCCATGTAGTTAGTTTCCTTTTACTGGAGTTTCCTTTTTCTGTCTGGTCAACTTTTGTTTGTCTCTTCCTCAAGGTGCACCTCAAATGAGGTTTCTCCATGTATCCCATACCATGTACCTCCAAACGGCCTAAGTAGATTTCTTTTTCATTAAAACCCAGTTTCAATGGGTTACATCTTCAGTTGTAGTTGCTGGGTGTTTGATCTTCAGGATTCCTACATAAGATACTATCATCATGGAGCCGGCAGGTTGAGTGGTGGTTAGGGTGCTGGACTCCCATATGGCCAACTGCAGTTTGAGTCTCGGATCTGGCAGCTTGCTTTCTCACTACCCACCCCGACCCCATCCCTCTCTGGTCAAATTCAAATAAATAAATGAATGAATACATAAAATTAAATAAAAAATGCTTTTTTTTAAAAATAAAAGATACTATCATGTTGGAGGAAGGGATAAAAATTGGATCATTATGTAAATAAAAATGTACTCAGGTGCCAGCCTGTAGCCTGGTGGCTGGGGCTACTATAATCCACATGGCCAATCACACGGTTCAAGTCCTGAACCTGGCAACTTGAGAAACACGCCTGGCACACATGTATGCCTACCTGAAGTCCTGAAAGGAGGGAGAAATGGAGGAGAAGGGATTGCAGTGTGACAAGCCTCACTGTGGGTACTTTCTCATTTTCCTTTTCTTGCTTTCTCTTTTTCTCTCTACTGAGTGCATATGCCGTTGGCAAAATTGAAAATAAAAAGTATTCAGTTAAAAATAGCCCAGTCTATTGTTTCTAAATGGAATTCTAAAGTCAAACTTTGTTAAATTTAAATCTAGGGTATTTGTTTAACTTCTCGAAGACTCAGTTTTCTTAAATCGTAAAAGATAATAACTCTAGAATCCAGAACTCTGGGACTGATATGAGGAACAAATAAGATAATACAATGTGTTTAGCTGAGTGTTTAGTACAAAGAAAAAGCTCAAGACACATTAATAAGTAGGAAGAGCAGTGGGTATTACTATTTTAGTTACTCATACTGCTCTCAAGAATTAGTCCCTTTGCTAAACACTTCCATTTGTTATTCTCAGTCATTCTTCAGAATGATTACTTCACTCATTCATTCAATGTGTATTTACTAAGCATGTACTGTGTGCTAGACATTTTCCTAGGAGCTGAACACGTAGTGTTCTATCTCTTAGATCTCATAGATCTTTCCTTCTTGGGAAGGTGGGAAAACAGTCAATAATACAACTCAGTAATTTTAGATAGTGATGAGGGCTGTGATGAAAAGAAAACAGGAAAACTGGGCAAGTTTTGGCCAGCTCTGAGGGTGGAGCTCTTTTAGGAAGTCATAAAGTACTGTGCTGAGAAAGTGACCCTTAGGTGAGAACTAAACTGTGGGATGGACTTAGGCATGTCAAAGTCTTGGGAGAGGAATTCCAGGGAAAGAAAAGAGAAAAACCAAAAGGCTGAAGTCAAAACAGGCTTGGCATGTTCTGAAAGTATGGTTACAACAGTGAGTGAGTGAACAGATGGAAGGTAGAGAGGTGGACAGGGCCAGATCAGGAAGAAAAGAGACCCAGCAGGTGGGATGGTGGTTAAAGTGCTGGACTCCCACATGGTCAACCACGGTTTGAGTCCCAGACCTGACGGCTTGCTTTTTCACTTTCCCTCTCTCTCTCACTGACTCTCTCTGGTGAAATTGAAGAAGAAAGAAGAAAGAAGAAAGAAGAAAGAAGAAGGAATAAAATTAAATAACTTAATTTAAAAAATGTAGTGATGTATCTGACTTCTGAAATTTGTTCTGTTAGAAAATACCAGCTTTTCTATGTTTATGGATTATATGGGCTAAGTACTTTACTTACCTCCTGCTGTATGAAAACTACACTGAGTTGAATCAAGGATTCTTATTTCTTTTCTCTTTTTTTGGAGACATTTTTGCCATAGGACATGTGTGCTCCCCAAAAAGACAGAGAGAGACAGAAAGCAAGAAATCACTCTCCAGGGAGATGGTTATGCCACAATCCCTTCTCCTCTGTTCTCCTTTCAGGATCTTGGGTACGCACGCATATGTGCCTGGCATGAGTTTAAGTCATCAGATCTGGTACTTGAACCATGGTCAGCTACATGGGAGTCCAGCAACATAGCCATTACACCAACTGCTGGTCCCAAGGATTATTATTTCTTATGGTTCTTTCACCTGGGCCCATTTATGTGGCTGGACTGTCATGGGCTGTAAGGTCTAGAAGGCCTCATTCAGATGTCTGGCAGCAGGTGCTGGCAGGTAGCTGGGTTGTCTAAGTTCTCTTCCACAGTGTCATATTCTTCAGTAGGGATAGACTGACTTTTTGCCAGGTTGTTCTCAGGAGGGCAAAATGGAAGCTGCTAGGCCTCTTAAAGCTGAGTCTCAGAAGTGTGACTTCTGTTGCTTTCTGTTGGTCAAAGTAGGTCACAAGTCTAGCCCAGACAAAGGACACAGTGAAATACAGCCCATTTCCTGATGGAGTGCAGCAGGAAGTCACATTGCAAGGAAGCATGCCACGTGCAAGGTCAAGTGATCTCAGCAAGAGTGGTCTAGCTGATGCAGGCAGACAAGGGGTAGTGGCAGCTTAGGCCTGAAAGTGATGTGACAGCAAAAATTGAGCATGTACATAATACAAGAGGGCTCTATTTTGGGCTGATTTTACTGACTCTGGAATAAAGTTTGTGGAGATTAAAGGGCTTCCTAACGTCACTCAGTTATTAAGGCTGGGTATTTAAACCCAAGTAATCTAGCCATAGATTGTGCCTTTTTCCTTTTATTTTTTCTTCTTTTCTTTTTTTAAATTTCCTGGAGGGCACCCGTACTCTCCACAGAGAGATAGAGAGCAATGGAAGGTGAGAAAGAACCTCCAGTGGGAGTGGGTCATGCTGCAATCCTTTCTCTCCAGCTTCTACCTTTGGGAGTTTGGACACACACACACACACACTCTCCTGGCATATTTCTCAAATCCCACATCTGGGATTCAGACTGCACAGTTGGCTATGTGGGATCTAGCCACCTTAACCAGCATACCTCTGGCCAGTCAGTCCAATATTGCACATTTTAAATAAAAACATCTTCTCATTATATTATATTGACAGGAGAGAAAAATGAAATTAAAGTGAAATTTGCAAGACAATATACTTGCCATGATTGAAATACAAAAGTAATTTGGAAACCAGTATATATATATATATATTCTCATTGTACTTTGAATGTCTATTATTTAGGTTTTCCACCCACAATGCAGTCACTGATCTATCTGATTCTCTAGTCAACTGGGATGAAAACTCCACTAGGGCAAGGACTGGATCTTGATCACTTGTGTATCTCATGTATCTCCACGGCCTAAAATGGTGGCTGGTGGTTCATAGTATACTTCTTATACTATCATTTAATTAATTAATGAATTTAAATGAATTTAATATAAATTTAAATTCATTTAAATAAAAACTAAGAGTATTTTCTGCCTTAAGAAACAGAAGCTTATATATTTAAAAAATTTATTCCTTGTGAAAGAATTTTCTCAAGGAACTTTTTTTTTTTTGAGAGGTTTTTGCTATAGGGCATGTGCTCGCCAGAAAGACAGAGAGAGACAGAGAGACAGAGAGCAAGAAATCACCCCAAGAGGTGATGGCCACATCACAATTCCTTCTCCTCCATTCTCCTCTTGGGATCTTGGGAACGCATGCATGTGCACCCAGTGTGAGTTTAAGCCACCAGGTCTGGGACTCGAACCATGGTTGGCTACATGGGAGTCCAGCGACCTAGCCATTTGCCAATTGCTGGTCCTAGGAAATTTTTTTTTTTTAAAGAAAAAGTTAACATGGATGAAATAAATCAACAATGTCTGACTTTGGAAAAAATCAATAATAATCATAAAAGAGCCACTTACTGCATTAAAATCTAGAAAGGAAAATGGTTTCTCCCTGAAATAAGTTTCTTTTTAGTGTCCATTTTCTCAGTGCCAGTTCAAAAATCAAATCTTGTTTATAATGACCTATTTGTACAATCATAAATGATAGCTATGAGACTCAAGCTATTCTATTAATACAAAACCCAGACTACATACAAATTAAAACCCCCAAGGACATGAAACCAGTAATTTTAATACCAAAAATAGTTAGTAAACTGAATTGAGAAATCTAAAAAGGGAGAATATTAATTGGCCTGAATAACAAGATGATTCATTCTTCTTCTTCTAAGAAAAGTCATAAAATAAAGTCCTGTGAATGTGTTCTACTGTTAGCTATGGTGTGTTATCAGGGTAGGTTAGCATGCAGTATGGCTATTTGAAGCGATCTAAACTCCGAGGGTCAGTTTTCTTTATTTATCATTTAAAGCTATATTCTAATGTACTACTGTATCTATCTAAATGTATAATTATCTTTTCCCAGGGAGATAAAATCTTTGAAGGCAATGTCATGATTGATTTTTCTGAAAAGCCAGATGTAAGCGAACCCTGTTTTTTGTTTTTTTTGTTTGTTTGTTTAGTTTTGCTATAGGGTATGTGAGCTGGCCAGAGAGAAATGGGAGACAAGTGAGAATCACTTCTCCCCAGGGGAGATGGTTGCACCAGAATCCATTCTCTTCCAAACTCCTCTCAATTTTGGGCATGCACGTGTGCCAGCATGATTTTCAAGCCACTGGTCAGGTACGCAAACCACACAATCGGCCATGTGGGAATCCAGTGCCTTAATTTCCACACAACCTGTTGGCCCAGAAGAACTGGTTCTACTGATCCCTTAGGGTGTCTTAACAAGCACAGGACATCATTCCAATTCTTGAAGTGGCTAGACACATGTCCTCCATACTCCATCTTTCCCCTCATATGCTAATTATCTAAGTAGAGAAAGATGTAGGAAATTATTCCACTTTGCTCTACTGGACTTGATTGGGAGGGCAGCTTAAGTCTCTATCACCATACATACCCTCATGTTCTCTCCTGAGAGGGCCCAGAGGGATGTATAAACAGGATGGGGCTCATACTATAGGAATTTCTTCTATCAGAAGCAAAAATTGAGACTTTCCATTTTTTCACCGAGATTTTACCACATGACCAGGAAATAAAAATTATGAAAGACACTCAAGCTTGCTGCAGCTGTATCAGCCTCTGTTTTTCAATGTCAGCCCCCACAGAAATACTGATTCTGAGTTCCTATTTGTAGTTTCATTGCTATGTATGATTATGCTGAGAATTCACAAAGGATTTCATATATGTCTATTCTGGATTCTGATTTATTCTCTTATGAGTTTGAAAATGCATTTAAATATTTAAAACACCTCAACAGAAAAGACAGTCTGTTCTCTAAACTACCAAAGCTCACAAAAACATTAGGAAAAGATGAACTCACACAGACTCTAAGACTCAAGTAGTTGGCTAATAAAAAATTAGAACTTCTGCACAGCTTGGTTAAGAACAAGCAATTCACAAAAATGATGCAAGACCATTTGAATTAAAATTTACAACACTAACAAACCAGATACTTCCTTTGAAATATAAAGGCCTTCAAGAATGGTATCCTACATCATCAGCCTCTTGAGGAATTGTGGATAAACACAAAATAATTAAATCCCTACAGATGAAATACAACTAGTTGTCCCCTTGAGAGAGCCTTTGTTTTGATGTTAGAGTGAAAAATGGGTGTTATTGGTATTTCAAAGGAAACCCCCCCAGAAGCAGTCTGCAATAAAAACTGACATACAGATTAAAAAGATGATAAAATATTAATGAAGCCAAACCCACTTACAAATCAAATGCTGAGGAAAGGAGACATCTTTCTTTCAGAGAAAGTTGGTTTCACTGATCACATGCTAGTATGTTAAAACAACAGATCTGCTTGTGTTATTGCATACCAAGCATCACGTTTTGAATAACATGAACCTGACCTTTGCAAAGCAAGCTGGTTACTAAATAATGTATAACTGTGATATTTCTGCAGTTCCAAGAAAACCTGGAGAATATCTTGATGAGAATTCAAATGAAAAATGACAACTGTTTCCCTCTGATAAATTTTGGCTGTGTTCACTTTGGGTCTCTGGCATGGCTTAGGTGTGGATGGTGACTAAACAACCCTCCATAATGGAAGATTATATGTTCATAACTGACTTGTTTTTCATAACTTACATATTTTTCAAGATGATTCTTTTTTTTTTTGGAGAGCTTTTTACTGTAGGGCGCGTGCGCTCGCCAGACAGAGAGAGACATAGAGACAGAAAGCGAGAAATCACCCCCCAGGGGGGATGGTCACGCCGCAATCCCTTCTCCTCCATTCTCCTCTCGGGATCTTGGGCACGCACGCACACGCGCCCAGCGTGAGTTTTAAGCCACCGGGTCCGGGACACGAACCGCTGTCAACTACGTGGGAGTCCAGCGACATAGCCATTACGCTAACTGCTGGTTCCCTAAGATGATTTTTTATTTCAATTTTGATATTAAAGATATTTTTCTATTTGTTAAAATTTTCCCAACCTACTTATCAAAAAACACAATTTTAATTTAGAGACAATCTAGACTTATTTAAGAGAGACAAAACACAGGTGGTAATCGAAATGCCTTCAAATATGACCAATTACAAATAAAACAAAAGTGTTTGCCATACAGAAATTTAAATATAATCTTGCACAAGAAAAGACCACATGGTTGGTTTAGAATTTTACTTTCTGACGCTTTCTTAAGTTTCAGTATTTCTTTTACTCAAGACTTCTCTGGTGTCCTTTTCCTTTTTTCCCCCCTTGGGAATAATTTTATTAAGACATACCATAAAAATTACCTACTTAAAGTTTATGATTTGGGACTGGCAGTTTCAATGATAGTTAAGATGCTGGCTCCCATCTGGCTGACTGCAATTCGAGTCCCAGACCTGGCGTATTGTTTTCTCACTTTCCCTCTCTTACTCTCTCTCTGGTCAAATTAAAAAATAATAAGAATAAATAAAATTAAATAGAATAATTTTTTTTTAAAATAAAGTATACAATTCGACTAAATTTCTAGTATATTAAGCCTTGGAATTTAAGCAGTCAGTGCTACTCTTCAACCACTAGGTGATTGCAAAAGTCTTAATTTCTAGCTCCACATTCCCTCCTTTTGAGCATCACACTATGTTCCAAACTGTGCTGCATACATTTTATAAGCTTTTCTCCTCCTATAGTTTATGAGCTTCATTAAGTTTGGAACTGAATCTTTGATCTCTATAACCTAGCATCAACGGTAATATCTAGTATAAATGTACTTGCAAAGTGTTTGTTGAATGAATTATAGTTATCTCACACCTCTCCCATATCTGTTTTGCAGGAATGTTAGGAATTATTTTGTTTTTGACAAAAGGTGTGTGTGTGTGTGGGGGGGGAGGATGGAGGTCGGGGTTCTGTGTTTATCTAAACTTAAGAAATGCTGGGTTAAATAACGAACATGTGTCTTATTATGGGTAGTCTCAAAACTTTAATATGATAATGACCAACATCAAGATGATGTAGTTTTTTGGCCCAGTAGTGGTGGTGCAGGTGATAAGGGACCATTGGTGTGAAACTGGAATCACATGGGAGACTTGGGTTTGGATCCCAGGTGGACCTAACATCCTGGGGCACGTCCATGCATACCCATGATCTTGACTGGCTGAGAGGCTGAAAGGAGACTGCAGCGTGGCAGGACCCTGCCAGGGTACCTCTTCCTCTCTCTCTACCCCCTCTGTCTCATAAAAGAAATAAGTAAGATAGACTTTTTAAATTGATGATGTAGTTTTTCTCCAAAAATTATTTGACCACAGTCCCTGTCCTCCCAAAAAGAGGATCCTGAGCTAGAGTGACCCACATTGCATATTTTACAAAAAGTTGACCTTGACTAATACAGATATTGCAAAATCTTGCCTAAAAACTCTGAAATGCTTCATGTTAGCCCAAGATCCATGTATCACATAGTCAAGAATTTAGGGGTTGACACATTTCTGTAATATTTACACTGATGTTTCTGCTCCTGTGAGCCACTTAGCTTTGGGATTTTTCTCTCCTATGAGTACACATTCAGATCAAGTACTGGGAATGTGAGGAGAGTTAAAACATGCTTAGAGCATTTCATCTATCATCTAGGCTGGCTAAGAATGAGCAGGAGAGGCTGTAGCATTAGCTCAGTTAAAACGAAATATTGATAGTTCAGTAGTCAGTATGAGAGCACAGAAACATTTCACTGGCTCTGCCCCTTGGTCTCCTCAACTATAAAAATCAAAACATGTAAACACCTGAAAACAACATGTGAGTGTTCAACAAAGGTTCCCTACTGTAATTGTTAGTAGGAAGAACACAGAGGGAAGCCTAGTTACGATGAGCTAAAGTAAGTTGTCTTATATATGGGCTTGAGCTTCCTTGTCTTTCAAAAGTATAGAGTGGGGGCCAGCAGGTGGCATAGTGGTTAAGGCACTGGACTCTCACGTGGTTGAGTGTAGTTCAAGTCCTAGATCTGGTGACTTGAAACTCATGCTGGGCATGTGCGCGAGCATGTCCAAAATCCTAAGAGGAGAACGGAGGAGAAAGGATTGTGGCGTGGGCATCTCCTTTGGGAGGTGTGTGATTTCTCACTTTTTGCCTTCTTGTCTCTCAGATGAGTGCATGTACCCTGTAGCAAAAATCTCTCAAACAGATCAAAAGCATACAGTGAGATTAATTTTCCGCCCCTTCCCAGCTCTGCTCTGACACGCTCACCTTTGGTCTTGTTTAACTTCAGTCTCCTTTCTACTTCTGGCCCAGGGCAAATTGTGTTCCTGTGTTTTCTCCTTTTGAAAAGGCAAAGAGGAGGTAGCCAAAGTGTAGATGGTCACCACTGGTGGAGACAGAGTCCAGGAATAATCCCCCAAAGAAGAAAATTCAATGTCATTTTAATTTGACCTTGGAATTTCAAATGACTTTGGGGTTTTAAATTCACGTTGTTAATTTGCTAGATACTGTACTATAGTTTTAATTGCTTGGATATACGCCAATTAACGGCGAGGTTAAGACAGGCCTGAAGCAGACCAAATACAGAACTTGTCTAACAAGGCACTGGACTCTCACGTGGTTGAGTGTAGTTCAAGTCCTAGATCTGGTGACTTGAAACTCATGCTGGGCATGTGCGCGAGCATGTCCAAAATCCTAAGAGGAGAACGGAGGAGAAAGGATTGTGGCGTGGGCATCTCCTTTGGGAGGTGTGTGATTTCTCACTTTTTGCCTTCTTGTCTCTCAGATGAGTGCATGTACCCTGTAGCAAAAATCTCTCAAACAGATCAAAAGCATACAGTGAGATTAATTTTCCGCCCCTTCCCAGCTCTGCTCTGACACGCTCACCTTTGGTCTTGTTTAACTTCAGTCTCCTTTCTACTTCTGGCCCAGGGCAAATTGTGTTCCTGTGTTTTCTCCTTTTGAAAAGGCAAAGAGGAGGTAGCCAAAGTGTAGATGGTCACCACTGGTGGAGACAGAGTCCAGGAATAATCCCCCAAAGAAGAAAATTCAATGTCATTTTAATTTGACCTTGGAATTTCAAATGACTTTGGGGTTTTAAATTCACGTTGTTAATTTGCTAGATACTGTACTATAGTTTTAATTGCTTGGATATACGCCAATTAACGGCGAGGTTAAGACAGGCCTGAAGCAGACCAAATACAGAACTTGTCTAACAGATAATATTGCCCTGGGTTTTTAAAAAGCAGAGCAAATTTATTCAAAGTAAAATATCCTGGCTATCTAAGGTGAACACATGCTGTTTATTTTGTGTAGTTTGCTGCTTTATCTCCTCACACATGAAATACTTGTTTGATGTAACAGTGTGACTGAATCTACCGCCTCCAATATTAGTACATCTTTCTTAAATAAGTCCTTGTAGACTTGTAACTCTGTTTCTTTTTTAAAAATGTTTTGAGTACATTCCTATAGTTTTGTTATCATTTATAAACTATCTCTTAGACCTTGGAAAATCAGCAAGTGCTGAGGCTTCACAGTTTTCAGGATGTTGGATGCTTTCAAATGCACTGAGGTCAGTCCTCAGAGAGATTGTTCACAGTCAGAGTTGCTTGGGAAGAAATGTAAATTTCTCTGGCTGTAAGGAACCAAGAGATTTGCAAAGTCTGGTGTCTTCGCATCAAATTGTCATGCTATTTTAGAAGCAATAAAAGGCAAACAGAAGCAGAATTTCATGTCCAAGGTATAGCTGAGAAAATGAAGCTGCTCAAACAATCCTTTACTAGGTTCCTGGTTTTGTGTGTCTGAACTAGAGCAATATTTTGAGAAATTCAAATGTTGCCATGTTTAATACAATATCTTTTGAAAATATCTCGTATGTGCCTTGAGGATAACTTCAAACATCACCATGAAAAAGGAGAACGACCAAACAAATACTTGTGCATGTAATATATTGGGTCGTTGGAAAAGTCATGACGTATTTTTTCAGGTTTTTCTATGTAAAAATGTGTCATGACTTTTCCCAGGACCCAGTATGTACCCGATAACATGGGAAATTGTGAAGGATTAAAAAAGGAAAAGATTAGCCCCTAGTTTCTGGCTGACCATTTTAAATTTAAGGAGCCGAGTAAAAAGGTAAATACTAATAATTAGGAACAGTTTGAACATTAATATAAAATGTGCTATAATTGACTAATCGTTATGAGAGGTAAGAGAACAGAAACCTCACTGCAGACTAAGGTGAAGCCTGTAAGATACTACAGATTTGGCCTCTGCTTCTATTTCTAAGAAAGTTCTTATAATATCCCCTTCTTTTTATTTTTTTAGAGATTTTTACTATAAGGTGCATGTGCTTGCTGGAGAGACAGAGACAGAAAGTGATAAATCACTCCCAGTGGGGACGGCCACAACACAATCTCTTCTCCACCATTCTCTTCTTAGGATTTTGGGTACACATGCACACACATCTGGGGTGAGTTTCAAGCTGCCAGGTGTGGGACTTAAACTGTGGTCACCACATGGGAGTCAAGCTTTAACTGCTATGTCACCTACTGGCCCCTAGAGTTATATTCTTTAAAAAAGAGTGTCAACTTTGTCTCTAATGACATAAAGTCATTTCTTTCCTTCCTTCCTTCTTCCCTTCCTTCCTTCCTTTTTTTCCATGAAGCAAGGGTTATTTATTTATTTATTTTTTGGAGAGGTTTTTGCTATAGGGCGTGTGCACTTGCCAGACAGACAGAGAGAGACAGAGAGACAGAAAGCCAGAAATCACCCCCCAGGGGGGATGGCCACGCCGCAATCCCTTCTCCTCCATTCTCCTCTCGGGATCTTGGGAACGCACGCACACATGCCTGGCGTGAATTTTAAGCCACTGGGTCTGGGACACGAACTACGGTTGACTACATGAGAGTCCAGCGACATAGCCATTATGCTAACTGCTGGTCCCAAGCAAGGGTTATTTTTGACCAGGTCCTATGCTGTGATCCATCCCCAGCCTTTAGCTAGTCCTGGATCATGGGCATACACATGCCTGCCAAACTTAGGTAGGTCTCTGGATGTAAACCCAGAACCTTCTCATGTTGGTCACCCTTGTAAAGCGTCATGTTTTACTGCTGTGCCACCATCAGGCGGGTCCCCAAAGTATGATGTGGTAAACTGCTGTCATCCTCTACTAAAGTCAAATACAATGAATGAGATTTGAAATACCAGATCTGTGTGTGTCTGTACAACAACAAAACAAATTTTGTCAAGCAGGTATCTATTCTCATGGACTCATGACTTGCACCTGTCCTCTTCTGGATTCCAACCCTAGATCCTTGAACATGCTTTATTGGAGAGTGTGCTGACTTCGTTATAAAACAGCTTGAAGTTAACAAGTAAACAAACCCTGTGCATGTCATTTCACCTTGCCGAGTTTCTGTTCCTTTAGATAAAATACGAATAATACTATCCATCTCCAAGATTATGAGATAAGGTTAAACAAAATAGATATTTTCCTTGAAATGTCTGTAAGAAATGAAGGACGGCTCAAATGTCTATGGTTTTAGGATTTAAGAAAACAGGACGTAAGATTCCTTAGAAATATGAAATAAGATGATAAAATAAGAATATAAAACAGATAATGGAATAGACTTTAAATTTACTGGTATGAACTTCAGTAAATTATTTTACTGAAATTTACGTTTTTTTCTTCTGTGACATGTGAGTATCAATAGTATCTGACTTCACAAGCCTACATTGGGTCGTCAGTAAAGTCATGATGCATTTTTGCATAAAAAAAAAAACAGAAAAAAAATACGTCATGACTTTTCTGACAACCCAATAATTTAACCATGTAATTAGATGAGATAATGCATATAGATCACATAGTCAGTATCTGGCATATTATTAATAGATTATAGATATTTCCTGTTATTACTATTATGACTTCTTCCTTCCTTTCCTTCGTTCCTTCCTTCCTTCATTTGTTCTTTCCTCCCTCCTTTCTTTCCTTTACAATAGAGCACACATGTGCATACATACTCACACATGAGAGATATCCCTGACAGGGTCCTGACATGCCCTAATCCCTCCTACACACCCCCAGCTTCCTAGGATCCTGGGTGCCCATGCTGTACCCACAAGTGTAGCAGGTATTCAGGCCAACTTGGGGATCCAAACTCTCATTGACCATATGGTCTCTAGTGCTATAGTCTAGTACACCCTGGACAGCTATGATCCTTTCTGTGGGCAAGTTATTCTGATGGCATTGGTTATACCTAGTACACTCTATTCAAGTGTCAGAAGAAGTTGGAATAATGTGTTAATGTGATTTGTCAGTTTTATGGACTATGCAGTGTGGTTGGATGAACATTGAGAATTTTATTTCACATGCTCACCTGAAATAAATAAAGTTGCTGGTCAAAAAGAGGTTAAGGAACCTCCTTTCTAAAAATATCTTTTTGCTTTCTCTCTCTTTTTTTTTTTGCTCTAGAATTCTCTGCATTAGAAACCAGTGACTTTGATGTGCCATTTTGAACAAATCACAGAGCTATAAACATACACGTCTGATGCCTAAGTCGCCCATCTGAGAAACTGCACATATGCGTCCCATGCTAACTAAATATGTAGGTTTTCAGAATGCATATTTAGAAAAACTAATTTGCTTCCTGTTCTCCCTGTAGTCCTATCTTGTTTTCATGCAGCTGATCCAAATTTCAATTCACAAAAGCAAAACCTCCTTAGAACCAAAATAAATACTAATCTTAAATTCAATGTACCCTGACAGCAAATAAGTGTGCTGTGCTTACTTCAGCATGAATAAAAAGCCCGCAAGGAGACTCCTACATAAGAGTATATTTACAAGTCCCATTACCCACTGGAGAGATTGATGCAATAAACCTATAATAAAAAGCTTCATGTTATAGATTTCTCTAATGTTTCTTATCAAACAGCCTGTATTATCTTGGCTTGTGTATTCAATTTAAAATAGGTTTTCAATAAGTGCCTCAAAGCTAGAGGTCATTTTCACTTAGTTTCTGACATGCAGCAATGTTTACAGACAGTTTCTGCCCCTAGAGTTGGAAAAATATGCTCATCCATTCACGTACTTCATAGCATTAGCCTATATGTTTATTTCCAGTCTTTAACAGTTTTCCAAGCTGTAACAGTTGGCTTTCTCATTATGTAATTTATTTTTATTTCCATGTAGGAGTGGGTGAACTGTTCCAGAGTACATCAAACCACCATTATAATCTTAAACTATTTTGCATTATGTATAGCTTTTTTATTCAGAAAGCTTGCTCATTTGAATTTGAAGTATCTGACCAGAACTCCCAGTGTGCAATTCTGCTGAACTCCAAGGAAATCCACATAGATGAAACTGGCAGCCCCTTCACCCCAGAAAAAGGAAGAAAGCTGATAAAGTAGGCGTAGAATCGCTTCAATGAATACAGACACTTGTGTCTACGTATCACCACTGAATTTAGGTTGCTATTCACCTATGCACATTTAAAGAAAGATTTTTATAAATTCAGTTGGTATTGAGGCCAGTAGGGGGCGTGGTGGTTAAAGGCATTAGATTCCCATATGGCCAACCGGTTCAAGTCCTGGACCTGGAGTCTTACTTTCTTGTTTTCTTTTTCTCCCTGTCTGTCTCTATCTGGTTAAAGAATAACAAATAGAATTAATGAAATAAATGACTCTTTAACAGAATAAAATAAATTAAGTTGTTATTATATACTAATTCAAAAACATTAATTAACCTAGATTTTTTTTGCAACTTGACCTCCCAATAATTTATTGTCACATTAAAATTGTCAAAATGTATCTGTTCATTTATTAATTTAACAAATGTTAAGTTAGTCTATATTATGTTCTAGGTACTGTACTAGATTTTGAGATTCAAATGGAAATCAGACAGGCATAGTTGCTATCTTCACAAAATTCACAGTGCATTGGGAGAAAATACACATTTATCAGTCATGAATAAAAACTTATTTTAAAAAGAATTATTTATCTAAATTTATTTATTGTTATTATTTTTTCCCCTACTTTGACCAGATGGAGAGAGAGAGAGTGTGAGAAAGAAAGCCTCCAGGTCCAGGACTCAAACCATAGTTGACCATTGAGAGTCTAGCACCTTAACCAGCATGCCACCAAGACTTTGATGACACCAAGTGAAACGTGCTCTAAAGATAGAGCCATACAATAAGTCTGATGATGCTTCTGGGCAATTTAATCTGGGATTTAATCTGGGATTAGGCCAAACTGCTTTTATGATATTTATGATCCTTAGGTTATCATTTTACATATTTTAATTTATCCTGAATTTCTAGGACATTAAATAGATTTTTTTCTTTCTTGAGATATTATGTATATCCTCACCTGCTAGCATGCGTGAAATGAGATTACAACTGTCCTTCCTTATTACTTTAACTGTAATTATTCTATTTTAATTGCTTTTAAAATTCCAAAGGATGCATGGTCTTACTCTTTGGCATACTTGTCATAGATGGTCATAATTCTGTCTACATGACAATAAAACATATTGACTTGGGACCAGCACTTGGCGTAATGGCTATGTCGCTAGACTCCCATGTAATCGACTGCGGTTCAAGTCCCGGACCTGGTGGCTTAAACTCATGCCAGGCGCATGTGCGTGTGTGCCCAAGATCCCAAGAGTAGAATGGAGGGGAAAGGATTGCAGTGTGGCCGTCCCCCCTGGGGAGCAATTTCTTGCTTTTTGTTTCTCTGTCTCTGTCTTTCTGGTGAGTGCACACTCCCTATAGGAAAAAACAACAACAACAACAAAAAATAACCCACATTGACTGTCTCCATCACAGACCATCCATTCTATTTTAAAATTATCTTTAATTATATAAAAACAAATCCTAAATCTGAGGTAGACTGTGCCTTCAATATTCACTGTTTTCTAAGTTCAGAGACTACTGCAACCAAGCTAGCTTCCTTCTCCATGTGAAATGCCTTCAAATATTTGAGAGCAAGAGTCAAGGAACCTTAATAATACTACAATGATTTGCATATCTGTTACTTTAGCATCTTCTGGCAAAGAAGTACCGAACTACTAGATGTCAAAATACTCATGTTCCATCATTTCAAGTGCTTCTGGCAGGCTACAGTCCTTTGTTTATGTTTATTAGACTCCTTTGTGGTATTGTTAAAAAGTCAGGTATCTCAGTATTGCGTACTTTGTAGCAGAATCAGTGACTTACTTTGGGAACTGTTTGGCATGGCCAATCCCTGAGAACTGACCTATGTGCTAGGATAAAGAGGAAGCAGGAAGCAGAAACAGGGAAAGCCACTAGATGACTGTGAGATAATGCTGCAGTCCATTAAACCAAAATCAAGACCCTTGATTCAACTTTTATGAGAACAGCAGAGAAACTTTCACTATCAATCTCATTCTGACAAAGGTGAAGGGCATAGAGAACCTAGGAGACAGCTTGTCATTAAGAATGTTAAAAATAGAAAGCCTGGCGCACACTCTGGGTGATGCAATCGTGCACACCAATTCTTTAATAGACGAGAGTTCTCTTTGCAGTAACAGCTATGAATGTCCCAAGTATAATATCCCTGAACGCTCTTCAGAGTTAATGATTCAAAAGGCGATGTAAGCTTCTTAAGATTCTGCAGCACACCGTGGGAGGAGGGGAAGAATAAAACAAACAAAAAAGAAGATTTTCTGCATTCCTTGAAATATCAGGATTTATAGCATTCATAAAGTGTTACTTTTCAGAGAGAAAGTCACCATGTGATTTTGCACCTTGGGGAACACTACAAATTTCTTCCAAAACAATGATCTAGAAAGTAAATTTTTAAAATACTCTTCTGATTTGCAGAATGAGATTCTACCTTGATTCACAGTGTTCTATAATATCTGGCTCCATGTCAGATGTCAGTGGGTCAGATTCTTTTCCTGCATTATCTGGGGCATAATATTCAATTCCACTTAGATAATAAGACAAAGACATCTGATGATCCAGATTTCTGGTCTGTAGATTTACGTTTGTTCTTCACAAAGTTAAATCCAGGTTTCCTGCCCGTAGTTGACAGGGTTAAAAAGATGTGAAAAAAGTCCGACCATAGAGGCATAAGTGTGCTTAGACCCTGCTCCACAGGCTGAGACCACATGGGATGCCCAGGCTCAATTTCTGGCCCAATCTAAAGGATGGGCATAGCAGTGTGTCTCTGGCATTCCAGCGACTTAGGGAGGCCATGGCAAGAGAAATGCAATGGCAAGATATTGTCTCAAAAATAAATAAATTAAAAAAAAAAAAAAAAAGGAAAGCAGTGTATGAAGTTAACCCCTACACTTTCTAAACATTTCTCTTCTTTGGTACATTCTTCAAAAATATGCTTAAAATATGCTTACAAGGTAGAGCTGAATGCTTGTGACTAACTGAGCTTTGAGAAAGAGTAACATCATTTTTGCTTATTCTTAGAATTAATACCCTTGGGCTGACCTCATTAAGTCTTTCAGAAAAGGGATGTACTCGTTTTAAGAAAGCATGAGGAGAACATTCATCTTGTGATTCTAAAGTACATAATTAAACACAAATTTTTAGGTTATCTCAATGCCCATGATTATATACAATATAATTTGAAGGTAGAACAATAATTAAAATGCTAAGTATTTCTTTCTAAGGACTTGTAATCTGTATAGTTTAAGGGACATCCAATTTTAGGGGTTGTTTGTTTGTTTCAGTTACAGAAAGCGCATTCACTCACCAGAGAGAAACAGACAGAAAGAGAGAGAGAGAGAGAGAGAGAGAGAAATCACCTCCCGATGGGGTATGGGCATGCTGCAATCCCTTCTTCATTTCTCCAGCCTGTCAGGATTTGGGGCACACAAACACACATACCCAGCCTGTTTTTTAAGCCACTGTGACTGGGATTCAAAATGTGGTCAGCCACCTGGCTCGCATCCCAGACCCGGTGGCTTAAAACTCATGCTGGGCGTGTGTGTGTGTGTCTGTGCGTGCCCAAGATCCCAAGAGGAGAATGGAGGAGAGGGGATTGTGGCGTGGCCATCCCCCCTGGGGGGTGATTTCTTGCTTTCTGGTTCTCTGTCTCTCTCTGTCTGGGGAGTGCACGTGCCCTATAGCAAAAACCTCTCCAAAAAAAAGAAAAAAAAATGTGGTCAGCCATATGGGCTCTGGCTCCCTTAACCACTAGACTACATGCTCCGGTAGTTTTCTTAGACAAAACCTCAAGAAAAAACAAAGAGTTTGGCCATGACTAACATGACTTGGCCATGAACAAGGTGGTAAAGAACTCTTTTCAGTGGTCTTTCCAGGTCCAGTTTGAATTTCTATAGCTTAGCTTTGGAGTAGAGGAGAGCAGGCAAAGCTCAACCCCTGAAGAAAAACATAGCAATTACTTTCAAAAATGAAAGTAGGGCATCAAATAAATTAGCAAACCAAAGCTTTATCATCAGGTTAGTTTTATCTACCAAAGGTAACAAAACAAAACCAAAACCAACAACTAAACAACAAACCAACTCCTCCACTTCCCTGTAAGTGCCTTTATTCCCAAACTTACTGTTTTCCAACTGCTAGTTGGCCTATAAAACCACTTATAACTCAAAAACACAATATGCATAAATTATAATCACATCCTGGATTTGGTACAGAGGAACTGATCTCTTGCTCCTTATGGAAGAGAGAAATGTCAAACAGTATTCATCCTTCTTAGTGTCCATACTGTGCGTCATTTTTAACTATTCACTGAAGGTTAATGAAGGAAATGAAAAGGCAAGAAGACCTTTCTTTCTTTCTTCCTTTCTTTCATGTTTTTGCCATGGTGTGTGTGTGTGCTCCCAGAGAGACAGAAAGAGACAGTGAGAGGGAAAGTGAGAAATCACCCCCTCCCTCCCAGGGGGATGGCCGCACCACAATCCTTTCTCCTATACTCTTTTCCTGGGATTCTGGGCACGCACATGTGCCCAGCATGATTTTCAAGGAGCTGGAACTGAGACTCGAAGTTGAGTTGGCTGTGTGGAAGTCTATAACCACCATACCACATGCTAGCCCTAAAAAGACTGTCGTTTTTGTTATTCACAGCCTGAAACAGAGGTAATAGAGAGGAGAAATTAGTATCTGATGGAAGTTGAAGACAGAAGTTTCAGAGAGAATATAGAAGAATGAAGAGTATTTCAAGCTAAAATCACTAGACTTGCGTGAGGGTTAGGAGCAAAGAATAGTGAATGTAGGGTTAGGAAATTTGAACTGACTCCTTTAGTACATCAGTGACAATCCATGTGACCCTAGATAAGTTACTTATTTCTCTTTTTTGAGCCTGAGTGTCCTCATTTGACATCTCTTTAAGATATTTTCCATTACACCCAAAATCTGCATATAAAAAAAGAGCTCAATATAACAGACTAAAACTGGTAGATACCACTGGATGAACGATTATTATTTTTTCAAACCATTATTTAAGAATCTAATTGAGCAGTTAAGAAGATAACTTAAAAACACATTCATTAAGTTTTAAAGCAGTGTGTTGAGGGTGGTGGTGCACGATGCTTTATGGGGCAGACCCACACTGGTGGAGGGAAGTCTAGGGTTCATGGCCCCACATCTCCCTCTGCATACTGAAATGTGTGTGTCCATGATATGGACAGGCTGAGGCTGGAGAGCATTGCAATGTAGGGACCCTGTTGGGAGTGCTTGTCTCTGTCTCCTTTTCTGTGCCTCTATTGCTCGTGGAAGAAACAGATAAATAAACTTTGAAGTAATGAAAACAAGGAGATAAAAGCAGTACATTGAAATATAATAAATAATAAAAAGAAACATCCTTCTGCAGAGTGACATACGATTTTTGAAAGTTTTCACATGTATCATCTTGTGTAAGTTGTAAAACTCCTCTTTGAACACTCTAGAGAGAGCTGATGTATGAGCCACATAAGAAAATTATCTTCATTAATTTATAGTCATAATTCATTTTCCACCAAAAAAAAAAAGCCACACAAAAAACAAAAAACAACATTACCCAGTGTGAGCACCCATGTTTACTGTGACTTGGCTCTGAACAAGTTTCTAAAAAAAGAAAGCTTAGCTATTGCCAAAAATAAAATCCAACTTCAAAGGACAAGGATTTACTAGCACTTAAAATATTCAGAGGAATCAAACACAAGCCGTAAAGAAAATTCCAAAGGCGGAGATTTATAAATGTTTTAAACAATAGCCAAACTGTGATCATACGTGCGCTTTGGGAAGCATACTGCTCTGATGGAGTATACGTGCACACGAGATATCCAGTTTGCATTATAAAGAATGACCATACTAAGCCATGGATTCCAGTGAGACCTGGACTACTACTTCCTTGCTTCATTTCACTGTACAAGTGCCTCTGCTCTTTGGGGCCCTGCTG
Organism: Tupaia belangeri chinensis; assembly: GCF_000334495.1. Taxonomy (NCBI): domain Eukaryota; kingdom Metazoa; phylum Chordata; class Mammalia; order Scandentia; family Tupaiidae; genus Tupaia; species Tupaia belangeri. The sequence continues at coordinate 258,468 of NW_006203579.1, forward strand.
AGCTTTCTTTATTAACTCCTTTGTGTCTAGAAACAGTAGCATATTCTCCAGGAAGTCTTTTCTCTTCTCTCCTTCTCCCAGGCTGCTATGGATTCAGGTTGGATGCCATGCTCCACTGATGCTGGGCAGCAGTCCATGTTCACTACCTGTCCAGCAGGTACTGCCTTGCCTCTTAGAGGAGGGGTGTCTATTTAGGTTAGCAGATAGACCAGAGCAAGCACTGTGTCTTATTAGATCACATTCTGAGTAACCAGTAAAGTCACTTCCTAAATATTTTGTTTTGTAAATGAGTGTATAATAAGATTAAATTTTCCCCTCTTCTGTTCTCAACCTTCTCAGTGATTTTTGATAATGCTACTTAATCTCAAAAAGAGACTGACTTTTGAACCAGTGGGTAGGGTGGCAGTTAAGGCACTGGACTCCCATATGGCCCACTGTGGTTTGTGTTTCGGACCTGGCAGCTTGAAAATCATGCCAGGAGCACATGTGGGTGTACCCAAAATCCCAAAAGAAGAGCAGAGGATAAGGGATTGCCTGGGGGTTATTTCTCACTTTCCCTCTTGCTACTTTTCTCTAGCAAGTGCACATGCTCTAAGACAGAAGCCTGAAAAAAAATTTAAAAAAAGACCGACTTTCTTTCAATATAACACCCAATGTATACACTACAAAGAGTGGTCATTCTTGGAAAAGTGAAAAGTGAGCTAGTCTTGTAGGTTCTACACGAATTTGATAGAATTCAATGACTGACAACCTACATAAGTGGCTTTGGTGAAGAAGGAGTATTTCAGGGAGGAAGGCAGAATAAAAGCATGAAAGAGACCCACGGAATGAAGATACAAAAGATCATAGGGTAGACAAAGGAATTGGAGAGGGGCCTAAGAGAAGATTTCTTTCAGCTCAACTCAAACTCTCATTGCAAGAGAAGAGGCTCAAAGAGATGAGATCAAAAGGAGGTGGGTGAGAGGGTGGAGCTGGTTGTTGATCACAGTGGCCACTCTTGAATCTTTGTCCTGGTAGATAATCTATGTCTCAGAAGACATGACAAAAGAGAAAAACTGGAGCAGTCTTCACTTGTAAACTTTGCAGTTAATAAAAGATGCTAGTATCCTTCTTTTTCAAAATAAAGGATTATTTGTAACCCTTCAGAAAACAAGATTATGAATACACTATCTGTTCTTTAAGATTGCTCCAGCCTATCTAATTCTATACCTTGATAGTCTTTTCTAATAGGTCATTGGAAAAGTCATGATGTATTTTTGGATGTTTTTCTATGCAAAAATTCGTCATGACTTTTCCAATGACCCAACATAATAGGTTGTCCTTTCAAAAGTGAAATAATGAAGAAGCTGGTAAAGTTTTTCAAATATCTTTAGGCTGTCTGAAAGTTACACATAGGATGCAAGCCTTCCAAATAAAGCAAATGACATTAACATAATGTTTAGATGGTGGTTCCAAAGGCAAAGTGGCATTTTGATAGGAAAAAAAAAATCTTCAGAACATTTGCTTTGTAGTTACTGCATACACTCTGATGACTGGAGGATTTGTATTTTCAAGTGGGTATGCAGCAGAACAGCAATTTGCTTAAGTGTCAACTGAAAATTACAGTTTTCTTAAAATGTAGTAAAGAAATGTGCATCTAATTGTAAACGTATTACTTCAGCAACAAAGTAAATGTTTTCTATAAAGTGACCACTGAAGCTATTTAATATTAATAACTGTAAACTACCAATGATAATAAAAAAGAAAATGGAATTAACATTGCCTTTTCAGTAAGAAGAGACAGCTGGTATCTGCATAACAATGAAGAATTTACAATTTTTTCCTCTATCCTGTCTTCATTTGTATCCATTTGTGAGTATATTATGTCCCCTTGCACAGAGAAGTAAAAGAAAATCTCACAGAGGTGAAATGACTTTCCTGAGTTTATATAATTTCTATGTGCATATTTGTATAATAAGTAGCAAATCTGAGGTGTTAACCTAGGTCTCTGGGCCATAAATGTTATGATATTTCTATTATATAAGCCTGATACACAGGCTAAAACTCTGAGGGGAGAGAATAAAAAGCATGTTTTTGAAAGCATGGCAATAGCCATTGAAAATGGGCAGAGATTTTGAGACCAGGAATATGTTACGTATACTTTTTTTTTTTTTTAATGGATTTGCCATAGGGCACGTATACTCTATGGAGACAGAGAAACAGAAAGTGAGAAATCACCCCCTGGGGGGCAAGGTCATGCCACAATCCCTTCTCCACTCTTCTCTCTAGATTTTGGGCTTTCACAGACATACGCCCAGTGTGATTTTCAAGCCATTAGGTCCAAGACTCGAGAATCGAGAATCGTTGTCAGCCCTGTGGGAGTCCAACACCTTAACACTACACTACCTGCTAGCCCCTTACTTACGCTTTGTAAAGTACCTTAAACAAATAATTATGCTTACATTCTGGTATCAGTTCTGAAAGGAGGGCTTCACTCTGTCAGCCATATATGAGGCAAGTTTAGTCTTTGTGTAATGGGCTGAATTGTGTTCCCCCAGCATTCATATCTTGAAACCCTAACTCCTGTAACCTTACAATGTGACTATATTTGGAGGTTTTTTAAAAAAATATTTTCATTTGATTTTATCTATTATTATTATTTAAAAAATTTGTTATAGGACATATGTGCTTACCAGAGAGAGAGACAGAAAGAGAGAGAAGGAAACAGAGAAGTCAAGTTACCAAATTGGGGACTTGAACTGTGGTCGACCACGTGGGAGTCTAACACCTCAATCATCATGCACCTGCTGGACCCTATTTGGAGGTTTTTAAAGGGGCCACAAGGTGGTGTAGTGATTATGGTGTAGGACTCCCATAGAGCTGACTTTAGTTCTAGTCCTTGACCCAGTGGCTTGAAAATCATGTCAGACACAAGTGCATGAATGCCCAAAATCCCAGGAGGAAAATTGAGGAGAAGGGATTGTGGCATGGCTAGGCCCCTGGTGGGTTACTTCTCCCTTTCTGTCACTGTCTCTGTTTCTCTCCAGCAAGCACTGGTGCCCTATGGCCAAAAACCTTAAATAAATAAAATAAAATAGCAATTAAATTAGAATGAGGGTCTTTGGGTGAGTAGGTCTTAATTCAATCTGACTTGTATCTTTATAAGTAGAGGAAATTGGACCCGCTCAGGAAAGGAAAGGCTTTGTGAGGACACAGTGAAAAGGTGAGAAGGTGGCCATCTGGAAGCCAAGGAGAGAGGCCTCAGGAGAAACCCAAACTGCCAACACCTTGATCTTAGACTTACAGATTTCCAGAACTGTTAGAAAATATATTTCTCTCGTGTAAGCCACATAGTCTGTTCCACATTTATTTTTCCTTCTTTTTTTTTCCTCTTGGGGGTGTATGCTTTGCCAGAGGGAGACAGACATAGAAAGACAGACAGTGAGAAGGAAAGTGAGAAATCACTCCCGGGGGGATGGTTACACTGCAATTCCTTCACGTCCATTCTCCTCTTGGGATTTTCGGCATGCACGGTCTGGTGTGATTTTCAAGCTGCCAGGTCCAGGACTCAAACTGTGGTCAACCATGTGGGATCTAGTACCTTATCTCTATGCCACCTGCTGACCCAGGTGTTGTACTGTCTTCTGACAGTCCTAGAAAATGAATATGCTTGATAATAAAAATTTATAAAGAAAGCAATTTGTGCTTGATAATAGAAATTTATAAAGAAACTGATGTGTGCATATATTCTTTTAAGATGATAATAACGATAGCCATGGGGTGCTCACTATGTAACAGGAAATATTCTAAGGGTTTAACATTTACTAACCCCTTTAATTCTGACAATAATTCTATGAGGTAGGTCCTCGTTATTATTTCTAATTTACAGATTTAAAAATTGGGGCATAGAGAGACTAAGTAACTTGTACAAAATGCTCAGTTACTATTTGAATCCAGGGTCTGGCAATGAAAATGGTCCTTAATACATTTCCACTGAATGTAACAAAAATATTATGGATGGGCTGGCACCAAGGTGCAGCATTAAAGCATTGTTCTAGAGACTCTAGATCTAGGTCTGCAGGTGGCATGGTGGTTAAGGCACTGGACTCCCAGATGCTGGCCACCAGTTTGAGTCTTGGATCTGGTGGCTTGCCTTTTTGTTTTCCCTCTCTCTTCCTCCTTGTCTCTCTCTCTGGTTAAAAAGGAGAGAGAGAGAGAGAGAGAGAGAGAGAGAGAGAGAGAGAGAGAGAGAGAGAGAATGAGCCTAGATTCTAGTTGAAGACCATAGTTCAACTCTTTGCCTGGTCAGCCTGAAACAAGCTCAGAATGCATGTGAAAATGCATGTGAATGTCCAAGATATGACTGGCTCCTGAAACATGCTCAGAATGCATGTGAATGTCCAAGATATGACTGGCTGGAGAACTGCAGAACGGGATTGTGGTATGACCAGACCCTGTGGAGGGTGCTCATCTCCTTTTCTCTCTTTCATTTCCATATGTGTGTGCATGAGTTCTATCGTGAATAAAAAACAAACATGGAGTTCTAGAAACCAAGCCTTCATTTTGATATATTTTTGATGCTCAGAATGCATGTGAATGTCCAAGATATGACTGGCTGGAGAACTGCAGAACGGGATTGTGGTATGACCAGACCCTGTGGAGGGTGCTCATCTCCTTTTCTCTCTTTCATTTCCATATGTGTGTGCATGAGTTCTATCGTGAATAAAAAACAAACATGGAGTTCTAGAAACCAAGCCTTCATTTTGATATATTTTTGATATATTCATGTATCTTCAGTACAGACCAGATACAATTGATGATAGGCATCTTCTATTGCCAGTTCTATACTAGAATACACTTTCATATGCTATGCCATGTGAACCCACAGTCATTTTAGAAGGTACATATTCTTCTTCCCTGTTTTTCACAGATGAAGCTGCCGACTTGCAGAGAGGTAATATCAGAGTTGGAGAAAGTAGCAAACAGTTAAGCCCTGGTATAACTGAATCTCAATATCATACATATTTCTGTTACATACATTTTTACTTTGATAAGCTATAACAGAGGAAGGGATACAATTGAATGAGTATAAATTATGTTGGAATCTGGCTTGTCCTTGTTTTGAATAATATTGTATAATTAAGCAAGTGACTTTACACTATCCATTACTGTGCTTGTCATGAACAAAGTATAAACCTCAACTTTGCGATTTTTGGCTAAGGGTATTTTTAAGGAACGTCTTTTTCACATATCCCCAACAGATTTTGAAAAGAATTCTGGGGACCAATTTTTAAATGGAACATCTTGAACAAATTACAGCAAAGGAAAATTCGAGGCCTTGATAATTTAAGTGTTATTTTTACTACTAATGTGAATTCAACCCTAGCAAATTAAAACAGGAAGAATTAATTGGATATGCAAATGAGATTATTCAGTATATAAATCTAATTACATACCAATTTGCTTTAACAGCATGAAAAAAGAATAAATTGTTCTATGTAAATTGATTGTCTTAAATAACCACCTGTAGCCTGACGAAAATTGTCTTGGAAAAGCTATATTGTAAGTGCAGACGTCTACATTAATAACATAATGTTCTTCATAGATCTTGGCACAAGGACCTCTTTAGAGTGAAATTTGCTTACACTCCTAATGTACAATAAGGTATTATCAGGTTTCTAGAACATAAAGAAATAATGTCACAAGTGGCTTCCCTCCCCCCACCCCAAGCACAATAGATTGGTAAGACATGTTGATTTCTGAACACTTAATGCTTTTTACACAGACTAGACTTAAAAGTCTGAACAATTTTTGTATCTGAAAAATAAGAAAGAAAAATGGGTAAAGCGTGTCAGTCTTTGTTAAGGTGACTATGGTTCTCAAATCTATTTAATCAAATGCTTTTAATACAATCAAGCAATCCCCACCACCATCATCCATCTTTAAAATTTTCTTTGCCACTTAGTTTAGGCAAGTGAGTTTTGAATTCTTAATAGAGAAAGGAGGCATTAATTCATGACACCTGAGTCTTGGGAACAAGCTGAGTAATACTAGATGTTTGCAAAACACAAGATAAGGTTGCTTTCCTTGACAACAGTCACTGTATTTGCCTCTAGACACAGTCCAAATGTAAATACCAATCCAGCATACTGAGAGTTACCCATACTAAAACTGAGACCATGGTAAATGACTTTAGCTCAGAGAGCCCAAATGTCCTACTGTCTTTGAATCTCCTATGGACAGCTCAAAGAGAGCAGGGTGAGTCACATCCATGTGTTTATTTAGCAAACCCAATTCTATCATAATCTTGTCCTCTCAGATATTGACAGAGGTATTTTTCAGAACAAAGGATAGATAAAGTGTGTATTTGAATTGATAGACAGACGGATGAACAGATAGGGTGAGAAGGTTTAATCTCCTTTTCCCCTCAACATTCATTTTTGGCTCTAAGACTTCAGAGAGACTCTGAAAGGAACATATAAGATAAAGAAAATATTACAAAATATTACAGTAGATCTATATAGCTTATGGTAAAGAAGCTAGTGGTAATTGCTGTAGAACCATTTATCTAAGGAAACTCTTCTTTTACTTTATCATAAGAACAATTGTTACTAGACCTCTTTTTAAGACCTAAAATAAAAATCAGCAATGACAGCTGGTATTGTTATGAGAACATCCTCAACTAAGTTTTTTCCTTTGGGGAGATAATTAGAACTTACCTTTAGGGGATTCCTTATCTGCTCTTCCCTCCCTGGCAAGAAATAACACAAACTGAAGAGTAGGATACTGGAACAGATGCCCCGGCTCTGTGCATCTGCTCCTGGGTTATAGTAAATGAAATTCTAAGGGGAACCAAAGTTAGTGATAGTTTCTTGGGATGAACTTGAAGTCAAAATCGAAAAGACTGTAGCCTTTATCTGAGTAAAATGGAAGACAGGATGGGATGGCCAAATACAAAGAGAAAATGGATTTAAATGATAGGAGAGCAAATGAATTTGAATAAAAGGAAAGAAGCAGCTCCCAGAGAAATTCCCCAAATTAAAATGTCTAGTTGTGGTAGCTTTACATAAAGTGCCTGTGAACTCAGACCTAGGCAACCAGAGAGCCTTTGGAAGAGAAACTGATGTAGGGCTGTGTTCTTACTCTGGGCTCTATAATATAACTCTTAAAACATAAACCAAAATAGAGGCTATCACATCACCTCTTTTATTTCCTATAGAGCTCTTATCGGAAGTTATGCTGTTTCTCCACCTACTTGTTTACCATGTTTTCTCCAGCTGAAAGATAGAGCAGAAATCACTAGCTTGTTTGTTTACCACCACATCCTTAGTATCTCACTCAGGGTTTGCCACTATAGGAGCTCTGTAAGTGCTCAGTAACACCCAAGATGGGTCTGCACATAGTTACAAGAACACAGTTTGGCAAGAGCAATTTTTTTAAAAGCAGTTTTTGCCTTAGGGCACATGCACTCACTGGAGAGAGAGACTGAGCCAGTGAGAAGGAAAGTGAGAAATCACTCTCAAGAGGGGTTAGCAATGAAGCACTTCCTTCTCCACTCTCCTCCTGGGATGTTGGATATGCCCGCACACACACCCAGTGTGAGTTTCAAGCCACCGGGTCTGGGACTCGAACCACAGTTGATCATGTGGGAGTTCAGTGACGTAACTGCTACACCATCTACTGGCTCTGGTAGGACCTTTCTAAGAGTAAAGCACTATGAAGTTACTTAAGGGAGAGAGATTAATGTATAGAGATAAAAAGGGCCCCATGTCAAGTACAGAGAGCAGATTGCATCGTTTAGACCTTCCTATAGGACGGGTACCATGTGTGATGCTTGAAAGGGATTATTTCAGGCCCTGCATGGTGGTGCAGGTGGTGGGGCTCTGCTGCTCCAACCTGAAGCCATTAGGGAAGGTCCAGAGTTTGGATTCTGGGTTAACTGGAACACCCTGGGTATGCTCGTGATTCTGGATGGCAGGAAGTCTGCGGGGAGGATCACAACATGAGAAAATCCTGTCAAGGGTTCCTGTCTGTCTCTTTCTTACTTTCTCACATGGAAAAGGAACTTACGAAAAAGATTTTTTTTCAATACAAACTCACATCTTCCTGGCTCATAAAATATACCTATTCTATTACCACCACTATTGTCCCAAAGAGTACACTGAGGTTTAAGTAACATGGTTAAGTCACTTGTACCAAATCAGACAGCCTATCTCTGTGGGTGATGTTCAAATGGGACTCCAGCAATCAGGACACAGTATGCTTCTTGGGACTTGAAGTACAGGCAGTTTCAACGAATAGAGATGGGTAAGGAAGGGGTAGCCGGAACAAAGGCAGGAGGACATAAAAATACAAATTTCTGTCTTTTTCTGTTTCAACTTTCCAGAGGGTATGTGTGCTCACCAGGGTGAGAAAGGGAGAGACAGACAGAAAGACAAAAGGAGAAAACACTCCCTCAACAGGCTGTGAGTCTCCTGTAATCCCCTCTTCTCCATCTCTCCACCCTGTTGGGACTTTGGCATGCACACAGAGGAGCCCAGCTTGCCCCTCAGTCGTTAGGGGCTGGGATTTGAACTGCATGATTGGCCCTGTGAGATCCAGCTGCCTCAACCACCAGGCCATGGAGTCAGTTACCAATTTCCATCTTTTAACTATAGGAATAAATACATGCATGATTACTGGGCACAAGGAGAGAAGTTGGGAAGAGAATTTATGAAAGACAGATTGCATTTGGTGAAAGACAGATCACATTTGGCCATCATATAAATATGCATAGAAAATGTATACACATAGCTGTTTCTAAGTGTACACACATGTACAAAAATACGAGTAAGGTGGAAGACATGAGTACTGAAAAGATCCAATATACTTTAAATAGTTTATATGATTTACTTAAGTAATGGGAGAGACTTTTTCCTCAAGTTTTCCTGAAATATTTTGAGATCCACCAAAGTTAAGGTGTGAAGCAAGTACAGATATAATTAAATATATTATTCCACATAATACAAATATGGCTTACAGTCTGACTGATTTTAAAAGTTCCATCTGTCACTACGGGCTATGATAGACTCCTAGCTGCTAAACAGTTTTCCTTGCTGGCATTAAATAAGCTCTGTCAAACCAGCGAAGAACAAAATTTTTTTTTTTTTGGAGAGGTTTTTGCTATAGGGCACATGCGCTCGCCAGAAAGACAGAGAGAGACATAGAGACAGAAAGCGAGAAATCACCCCCCAGGGGGGATGGTCACGCCGCAATCCCTTCTCCTCCATTCTCCTCTTGGGATCTTGGGCATGCATGCACACGTGCCCGGCGTGAGTTTAAGCCACTGGGTCCAGGATTTGAACCGCGGTCGACTATGTGGGAGTCCAGCAACATAGCCATTATGCTAACTGCTTTTCCCAAAGAACAAAAATTTTAAAATTCACCTTCAGGATACAAAATCACACTACAATCCATTGTACTGCAAAACTCTGGCACAATCTGGGAAGGGGGGGGCCTATTCAGAAAAATAATAAATAACCAGGAATGTAGACTGAGAGCCTCCTGAAGATGGTGTGCAAACATATCAATTGAAAAAGAAATGTAGACCCATCTTTTTTTCATAACTATTTTTATTTAACTTTCTTTCTTTCTTTCTTTCTTTATTTATTTATAATTTGACCAGAGAGGGACAGAGGGAGAGAGAAGGAAAGTGAGAAAGCAAGTCACCAGGTCTGGGACTCGAACTGCTGTCGACCATGTGGGAGTCAAACATCCCTAACCACTATGCCACCTGACGGCCCCTGTTAGACCCATCTTAAGAGTAAGACTGAAAATGTCGGGGGTGGCAGAGACTAAAGCTGATGAATGTGCCATTCTCCATTAGAGGATTTATTTGGATTTATTGGACGTAATAAGGTATTTTCTGCAGTTTTGTGAAATAACATAACCTAGAAGTTTTAATGCAGAGGTTGATTTCTGGAAATTTTAAGTGTTTCCTTCTTTGATGTCTCTGTGAAAAATGTGAATAATATGTACTCCCTGGGAAGCTTTATTGAGGGTACACAAATCATTTCAAATCTATTTATAGATAAATTCAATAGGGTTTTTAATGCATGCCACAGTGGAACTACCTATCATAATTAATGGAACAATTTGGCAATGGACAAGCATGTGACAACATTTAATTTCATCCATCATTAAAAGTTGATGCATTTGGTGCATTTTTAAAAAACATATACTTGAAGTTGCATGTCACATGAATTTCAAGGGTATTAATAAATACACTGAGTTTTAATGAGCAATCTGTCAGGATTCTTCTTAGTCCCCAAGCCAAGGCAGAAGTGAGAAATCAAGGAAAGTCTTCTTGATTGTCTTCTGATATTTCTCTGTTCCTATTAATAAAAATATATGTATTTTCTTCCTCTATTATTCCCATTCCACATTCTAATGTTGCCTCCCACTTCTGAGAGAAAAAAGACCTGACGAATGTGATGCACTTGTAAACAGGTCTTGATGGAAACATTATCTTAGGGACACCTGCATTGTTAGGAAGACATTTCTGTTTCCAAAGTTAATCAGCAATAAGGTATGCATCAATCGAGAGTGGAAATTTGAGATGAAGGACTGGATAGTGGGACCAGGTGGTGGTGCAGTGGTAATGCAACACTTTGGGAAGCTAACTGATGTTGGGGGTGGGGGGGGGAGTGTTCAAACTTGTATCTGGTTATCACCCTGGCCTGGCCAGATGGGATGTGTATTCCCCCGTGATACAGCACTGGCTGGCTGATGCTGCGGGCAGATCATGGCCAGGGAGCCCTGTTTAGGGCACACCTCTCTCTCTCTCTCTGTCCTTCTTCGTTCTGTCTCTCTCGCTCATGGAAGAAATAAGAAAACTTTTTTTAAAAGGTCTGAATAATGATGTTGATATTTTTGTTCAAGGGTCTGCCTAGTGTTCCTCACAAATGCAAAGTGTGTGTTTGTGTATGTGTGTGTGTGCACATATGTGAATATGTGTGTATGTGTGATAGGTATGTAATATGCATATGTATGTTTTTATATTTGCCCCTATATACTCACATATCAACCATTCCTGGACATTAAAGAGCTATTCTTGTGTCTAGCTATTTATATTGCAGTAATTGTTCAGCTTTGTAAGTGTTCCCAAGACATTTACCATTACCCACTCTTTCTTTTCCTAAAAAATTGCACCAGGTAACCTCCAATTCTTTACTACTTTTTAAATTTTTTTACATCCTATTCTTTCCATTAACTCACTATTTCCTGATTATATATTCTCCCCAGAGACATTTTGGTACCAAAACTGTATCCTCTTTGGGTGGGAAGCCTTATTTTTTCCATGTAGACCCATAAATAGCCTTACAGAATCCTGAAAACAGACACTGCTGTGTCCTAAAATGCACTACACTGTTAGAGTACAGCTTCTGATCTGCTGTTTCGACAGCAGTTCTCATGAAGGATATGTTAGTGTTTGCTACTCAATTTACTCAACTTGTCACCCTTTATATCACATAATGAATTTCCCAACAGTGCCATTTCAGAGTTTAGAAAGCTTGCATGAAAAGCAAAGCAATGTCAGATTATTCTCATACTCATTTGTAATCCTTTAGCCCCCAGCTAACTCCCCTTTAAGCCAGACAAAAACAGATTTTGTTTTACATATAAATGTTGATGATTTTCAATGTATTTTTGGTTCATTGAATTCAATTAACTAAATTCTTTAAAAACCAAGTGAGTATTATGTGCTTTTTTTGACAATTCTAACTCCAGTGAGAGGAGAGGGGGTGGAAATCAGCTAAGATTTTCCTTAAGCTATTACGAAAAATATGTCCAAACAACCCGTCAATTCAGTCAAGCATTTGATCATTTGGTTTTATTTGCACAATGCCATTTTTTTCATAACTATTTTTATTTAACTTTATTTATTTATTTATTTATTTATTTATAATTTGACCAGAGAGGGACAGAGGGAGAGAGAAGGAAAGTGAGAAAGCAAGTCACCAGGTCTGGGACTCGAACTGCTGTCGACCATGTGGGAGTCAAACATCCCTAACCACTATGCCACCTGACGGCCCCTGTTAGACCCATCTTAAGAGTAAGACTGAAAATGTCGGGGGTGGCAGAGACTAAAGCTGATGAATGTGCCATTCTCCATTAGAGGATTTATTTGGATTTACTGGACGTAATAAGGTATTTTCTGCAGTTTTGTGAAATAACATAACCTAGAAGTTTTAATGCAGAGGTTGATTTCTGGAAATTTTAAGTGTTTCCTTCTTTGATGTCTCTGTGAAAAATGTGAATAATATGTACTCCCTGGGAAGCTTTATTGAGGGTACACAAATCATTTCAAATCTATTTATAGATAAATTCAATAGGGTTTTTAATGCATGCCACAGTGGAACTACCTATCATAATTAATGGAACAATTTGGCAATGGACAAGCATGTGACAACATTTAATTTCATCCATCATTAAAAGTTGATGCATTTGGTGCATTTTTAAAAAACATATACTTGAAGTTGCATGTCACATGAATTTCAAGGGTATTAATAAATACACTGAGTTTTAATGAGCAATCTGTCAGGATTCTTCTTAGTCCCCAAGCCAAGGCAGAAGTGAGAAATCAAGGAAAGTCTTCTTGATTGTCTTCTGATATTTCTCTGTTCCTATTAATAAAAATATATGTATTTTCTTCCTCTATTATTCCCATTCCACATTCTAATGTTGCCTCCCACTTCTGAGAGAAAAAAGACCTGACGAATGTGATGCACTTGTAAACAGGTCTTGATGGAAACATTATCTTAGGGACACCTGCATTGTTAGGAAGACATTTCTGTTTCCAAAGTTAATCAGCAATAAGGTATGCATCAATCGAGAGTGGAAATTTGAGATGAAGGACTGGATAGTGGGACCAGGTGGTGGTGCAGTGGTAATGCAACACTTTGGGAAGCTAACTGATGTTGGGGGTGGGGGGGGGAGTGTTCAAACTTGTATCTGGTTATCACCCTGGCCTGGCCAGATGGGATGTGTATTCCCCCGTGATACAGCACTGGCTGGCTGATGCTGCGGGCAGATCATGGCCAGGGAGCCCTGTTTAGGGCACACCTCTCTCTCTCTCTCTGTCCTTCTTCGTTCTGTCTCTCTCGCTCATGGAAGAAATAAGAAAACTTTTTTTAAAAGGTCTGAATAATGATGTTGATATTTTTGTTCAAGGGTCTGCCTAGTGTTCCTCACAAATGCAAAGTGTGTGTTTGTGTATGTGTGTGTGTGCACATATGTGAATATGTGTGTATGTGTGATAGGTATGTAATATGCATATGTATGTTTTTATATTTGCCCCTATATACTCACATATCAACCATTCCTGGACATTAAAGAGCTATTCTTGTGTCTAGCTATTTATATTGCAGTAATTGTTCAGCTTTGTAAGTGTTCCCAAGACATTTACCATTACCCACTCTTTCTTTTCCTAAAAAATTGCACCAGGTAACCTCCAATTCTTTACTACTTTTTAAATTTTTTTACATCCTATTCTTTCCATTAACTCACTATTTCCTGATTATATATTCTCCCCAGAGACATTTTGGTACCAAAACTGTATCCTCTTTGGGTGGGAAGCCTTATTTTTTCCATGTAGACCCATAAATAGCCTTACAGAATCCTGAAAACAGACACTGCTGTGTCCTAAAATGCACTACACTGTTAGAGTACAGCTTCTGATCTGCTGTTTCGACAGCAGTTCTCATGAAGGATATGTTAGTGTTTGCTACTCAATTTACTCAACTTGTCACCCTTTATATCACATAATGAATTTCCCAACAGTGCCATTTCAGAGTTTAGAAAGCTTGCATGAAAAGCAAAGCAATGTCAGATTATTCTCATACTCATTTGTAATCCTTTAGCCCCCAGCTAACTCCCCTTTAAGCCAGACAAAAACAGATTTTGTTTTACATATAAATGTTGATGATTTTCAATGTATTTTTGGTTCATTGAATTCAATTAACTAAATTCTTTAAAAACCAAGTGAGTATTATGTGCTTTTTTTGACAATTCTAACTCCAGTGAGAGGAGAGGGGGTGGAAATCAGCTAAGATTTTCCTTAAGCTATTACGAAAAATATGTCCAAACAACCCGTCAATTCAGTCAAGCATTTGATCATTTGGTTTTATTTGCACAATGCCAGATAACTGGTGAGATTTTCTTTCTCTTCTTTTCCTATTTTTTTTATTTTTTTGTATTTCAACATTGCAAAGACAGTAACACTACCGCTCCCCCAAGAAAACATGAATATATTTTATTTTTTCCAAATTAAATTATTTCAGATAAAGTAAAATATATTCATTCATTTAGTCATTCAATAGATAACTGTTGAGGATTTGGACAGCGGTGTGGCTGTAATGCAACATTCTGTGTGAGTGACCTACACGTGAAGGTTTTGGGTTCATTTCCAGAGACCTCCCTAGACTTGCCAGATATCCACATGCCCATGATCTGGGAATGCCTACGGTTGTGGTGAATCTCAGTGCCTAGACTCTGTTGGGGTCTCTCTCTCATAAAAAATAAGATAAAATTAATAAACTAAAAAAAGAGATACCTATTGATCTCTGTTATCTGTTCAAGTAAAACTCAGACATTCTTTTGCCAATTTTCTTTCTGGAACGGACACTTGTATGTTCCTATTCAATCACTAACCTAAAAATTTCAAACAACCTACAAGCCCCCAGTGACAGATTTCCCACCTTTTTGGATCAGACCAATGTAAAAGACTCCTTATGATGATTGACAACTGTCCCTCGCAAAACCAAATAAAAGAAAGTACTGAGTAACACTTTTGTCTTTCTCCAAGCCAGTCACTGAATCTCATACTTAAACTAAATCTCATTCATTATTTAAAAAAAATAAAATAACTCTTGATTGCCTGCTCTGTACTAAGCATTATTCTCAGTGAAGAGAATCTGCCTTTGTAAAAGATATAAACAAATATAATAAATAAGATGTATATTGTAGTATGCCAGACGTTTATCAAAGTTACAGAAATAAGAAAAAGTGGAATACGGTAAAGGAGATCCATATGTGGAAGAAGGTGGGGTGCAGTATTTTGAACAGGCCTCATAAGGAAGGTATGATCTGAGTAAAACCGGAGGAGAAGATGGAGTTACCCAAGCATTTATCTGAGGGAAGCCAAGATCATGGCAGACAGTAGAGTAGATCAATGTCCTAAAGACAGGTACCAACTTGGGATGTCACAAGTGAGGCAGGGCCACTAGTGAAACAGGAATAAAACAGAATAGACTAAAATTAGGAGAAGAGTTAGATAATTGGGGAAGATGATAGAAAGTAGGTCACACATGGACGCTGTGAGAAGCACTCTGAGTGAAATGGAGAGTCAGAGAAAGTTTTTGAATAGCGGAATGACACATTATGCTTTACTTTTTAAAAGAGTGACTCAGATAATTGTGTTGAGAATAGACTGTAAGACATAAAGAGAAAAAAACAAAAACAAAAACAAAAAACAAAAAAAACCCCAGAAAGACCAGATTGTAGTGTAGATAATAAGGAGCAAAAGGAAGACCAATTAAGAGGATATTTTAATATTCTATGAGGAATGCTTCTGATGCTTCAGACCAGGATGGTGGTACAGAAGGTGGTAAGAACTAGTTGGATTCAGAATATATTTTAAAGTGAAAGTAATAGGTTGGCTGAGGGACATAAGGAAATGCAATGAATTTAGGAGAAATGTAAGGATTTGGTCTGAGCAATGGAAAGAATCATCTGAACTGGAAAACCACTCAGATGAAACAGATCTGGAGGAGAAAATGAGGAGGTCATATCCATAGGCTGAGTTGGTGATATATATTAGACATCATAGTGTGTATATCTAGCCAAATGTTTTCATCAACACTATCTGTTTTTAATATAGAAATGTACTTTCCTATGGCTTTGGAGTTGTAAATAGAGTTAAAATAATACATAAGTATTAGACGTATCATATCATCCAGTAATCCCTCTTTGAGGCATAAATTCAAAGGAAATGAAATCATACCTCTATCTTTACTCCTAAATTAACTGCAGCATCACTTATTATACAATATCCAAGATATGGAAACAATCTAAGTGTCCATTAACAAATGAATGAATAGGGACTAGCAATTAGCATTAATGGCTATGTCGCTGAACTCCCATGTAGCCATGTGTGCATAAGATCCCAAGAAGAGAATGGAGGAGAAGGGATTGCAGTGTGGCCACCTCCCCTGGGGGATGATTTCTCACCTTTTATCTCTCTATCTCTCTCTGTCTTTCTGGCAAGCGCACACGCCCTATAGCAAAAACCTCTCCAAAAATTTTTTTTAAAAAATGAATGAATAAACAAACTGTGGTATCTATACACAAAGGAATATTACTCAGCTCAAAAAAGAATGGGATCTTGCCATTTGTCACAATGTGGATGAGTCTGGAGGTCATAATGCTATGTGAAATAAGCCATATACATACATCCAAATAATGCATAATCTCACTTGTAAAAATAAAATCAAATACACAGAGGGAGAGAATAAAACAGTGGTTGCCAGGGGTGGCAGTGGATTATTGGGGCTATGTCGCTGAACTCCCATGTAGCCATGTGTGCATAAGATCCCAAGAAGAGAATGGAGGAGAAGGGATTGCAGTGTGGCCACCTCCCCTGGGGGATGATTTCTCACCTTTTATCTCTCTATCTCTCTCTGTCTTTCTGGCAAGCGCACACGCCCTATAGCAAAAACCTCTCCAAAAATTTTTTTTAAAAAATGAATGAATAAACAAACTGTGGTATCTATACACAAAGGAATATTACTCAGCTCAAAAAAGAATGGGATCTTGCCATTTGTCACAATGTGGATGAGTCTGGAGGTCATAATGCTATGTGAAATAAGCCATATACATACATCCAAATAATGCATAATCTCACTTGTAAAAATAAAATCAAATACACAGAGGGAGAGAATAAAACAGTGGTTGCCAGGGGTGGCAGTGGATTATTGGGGAGAAAATGGGGTTATATAGGTCAGGATAGGCAAAAGAGAGGATATGTCTGATGATTAAGTGTAGAGATCTAATATATAACATGAAAACTATAGATAATAGAATTGTACTGTATGTAGGATGCACACTTTATGAGCAGATTTTAGCTACTTTTGCCACGAAAACAAACAAATGTGAGATGATGAAATTTGTTATTTTGCTTCATGATAGTAACCTTTTTACTATCTGTACGTATCCATAATATTATGCTGTATACTTTAAATATACAGTATGAAATGTATTTTCATAAATAAATACATAGCAAAGTTTACTGTTTATTGCAGTTTTTAAACTATAATGACATGTATGAATGTATAGTCAGAAAGAGAAAAAATATGAACCAATACTTATTCACGCCAGACATCTTCCATTTGTATACCTCACTCTTCTTTGATACAAATAAAATTATATCCTATATTTGAAGAGCTTAAACACATTTGAGGGATATACAGATTTTGCTGAAATTAAAACCTTAGCTACGTTGGGGGAGAGGAAAGAGACCACAGGTTCACATGAAACCAGAAGTCTCAAAGTAAGGGTAGGAGTAGACAATGCCTGTGATCAAAGCACCTAAAGAATCCTGAAAAGTTTGAAGAATTTGCATGGAGTTGTGAATCTCAAGTAAGTAAGAGTGGGTCCTCAGGCTGAAACTCATGGGGGAATTTTTCCAAAATGATGGAAGTTAACTTTGAATAAAAAGAAAACAGCAGCTACCATTTGTTAATTTCCTGTAAGTGCCACATGCTTGTCAGTTTAAACATGTAACTCAAAGACTCATCATTTTTCTACCTCGATTGTAGAGGTAGAGTTTATGTCTGAAAGGATTAGCAATTTATTCCAAGTCTTGTAGGTTAAAATTTGCATGGTTTTGATTCCAGGTGTGACTTCCAAATTCTGGTTTATTCCATTCCAATATGTGAGTAAAGTCAGATTAAACATTAGATGAAGAACCAAGGAGAGGGACCAGCAGTTAGCATAATGGCTATGTCGCTGGACTCCCACATAGTTGACCGCGGTTCGCGTCCCAGACCCGGTGGCTTAAAACTCACGCTGAGCGCGTGTGCGTGTGTGCCCAAGATCTCGAGAGGAGAATGGAGGAGAAGGGATTGCAGCATGGCCATCCCCCCTGGGGGGTGATTTCTTGCTTTCTGTCTCTCTGTCTCTCTGTCTCTCTGTCTGTCTGGCGAGCGCACACACCCTACAGCGAAAACCACTCCAAAAAAAAAAAAAAGAACCAATAAGGGCAGCTTTTGTAACTGGGGATTCAAAATTTAGAGAATGAGGGTCCAGCAGTTGGCGTAATGGCTATGTCACTGGACTCCTATGTAGTTGACCACGGTTCAAGTCCCAGACCTGGTGGCTTAAACTCACGCTGGGCGCATGTGTGTGCATGCCCAAGATCC
Organism: Tupaia belangeri chinensis; assembly: GCF_000334495.1. NCBI lineage: Eukaryota > Metazoa > Chordata > Mammalia > Scandentia > Tupaiidae > Tupaia > Tupaia belangeri. The sequence goes on from NW_006203579.1 coordinate 276,905, forward strand.
TGAGAGGAGAATGAATGAGAAGAGATTGTGGCGTGGCAATTACCCCCTGGAAGGGTGATTTCTCACTTTGTCTCTCTGTCTCTGTCTTTCTGGCTAGTGCGTGTGCTCTATAGCAAAAACCTCTCCCCTCCAAAAAATTGTAGAGGATGGATTTAGGTAAGGCTAGGGTGGGTATTAAATGACAGGTCTAAAGTGACATCTGAGGTGAGGCCAATAGTCCACTGTCATATACTTGGGAACAAACATAGTCAAGAATAGAAATAAATGGTCACAAATCAGGAATTTGAAGGAGTTGAATAAGAGGGTGGCAATAGGAAAGAAGGAAGGATGGGTGCAAATTCCTAGAGACTTTAAAAGCACAGGTAGCTTCTAAGCTCAGAGATGTTCCATGCTGAAGCAGGAACGAATCTTAGAGTGACACACTCAGGCCCTTGAATTGTACAATCTGAAGAACAGCAGCATCCAAAATGTGTGCAGCCAGTTTGTTTTACAAAGAGAGCAATGGATAACACTAGCTTATTAAAAAAAGTTTAAAAACCTATGTATATAAAGAACATGAAAATTACATGCTGAATTTACAAACCAGTAAAAGCTAACAGAGAGCTACAAGGAAATACTATCAATTCTAAAGCAACTGCCTCTGAAATAGTTAATATTATATTATTTTATCCTTTACCAGTACATGCATTTAACAGTCTTCATAAAATTTGGTGCTTTAGGGACCAGCCATTGGTATAATGGCTATGTCACTGGACTCCCTTGCAGCCGACCATGATTTGAGTCCTGGACCTGGTGGCTTAAACTCACACCAGGTGCATGTGCATGCATGCCCAAGATCCTGAGAGGAGAATGGAAAAGGGATTGCAGTGTGTCCATCTTCACTGGGGGTGACTTCTCGCTTTCTGTCTCTCTGTCTCTCTCTGTCTTTCTGGCGAGTACACGTGCCCTATAGCAAAAACCTCTCCCCCAAAAAACAAAACTGGTGCTTGTGATTTGACTAGGATTTTATACACTTGTTTGGATTTCATTATTAATAAGAGTGGGGATAATTATAATGTAATTACTAGGTATGAGGTTGGAGAGTTTGGATATTGCCCCATAATGAAATATATCAAGAAGGACTTTTAAAAAGTTTATACATTTACTTATTTCATGAGAGACAGAGAGTCAGGGACAAGTACTCCCAACAGGTGAGATTCTCTCCTGATCTCAGCCAGCCTGCATCTCTGGCATGCTTAGAGAGGTACAGGAATGCAATCCAAAAACTCTTTTTCATATGGGTCCAGTTGTATCACCACTGTGCTACTGCCTGGCCCCAAGAAGGACTTTTATTTATTTCATAAACTTCTTTATTTCCAGACTAACTCAAATCACTTAAGGAGTAGAGATAAATGATTCCTGTTTTTTCTTCTAAGTGGTCAGGTTTCTATCAGGTTGTACATCTCATACTTTTGTAAAATGTTTGCATGACTGTTAAAGGCTATGAACGTCTGCCTTCTATGTATAATTTAAATAGAAATATTTAGGGTTGGCTCAGCAAGAACAGAAGGGACAGAAAGAAGAAGGGATCAAATACGTCCTGATGCCTGGTGATGGGAAGTCCTGAGAGTGTGTGAAATTATCTTTCTTGTTCTATTCTGATACGTTCTGGCAGCTCCCATCAAGATCAAAGAGTCTTGCAAGTTCTGAACATAGTATAAGAAGCCAGGGTAGGAAAAGAGCAAAGCAGTTGCTGGGTGGTGTCTTTAACTAGCAAGGACTTCTGTGTGCACATTTGAGATACCTCTTCTTGTGGGAATTTTTGAAAATAAATGGAGAATAAAAAGGGAGAGAATTAAGATCTAAGAATAGTGAAGGAGCCGGTACATGTGTACGATATCAATTATATGGGTGCATGAGTGTATATATATTAATAGATAAACACAGACAACACATCTTTTGTTGCCCACAAATTCTTTATTGTCAAGTTATAGTTTAACAGAAGATAAGCCATGACTGAAACTGTTAATAGAGAAAACAGTATGTGAGAAGATATTAAGAGAAAACATTTTGATTTCCAGTTACTGTTTGGTATTTAACACTATCCTTTTATTCTGACTTTTATCTTTTTTGGGGGGGGTTGTCAGATTGACTCATTAAATGCCACAGGCTATTTTTCAAGGAAAGAGAGAAGGCAACAAATTTAGCACTTATCCAGAGTGGTGGCATTGAACAGGTAGGTAGAAAGTGAGTTGGTTTCAGTTTAATGTAGCACAACTGCATTGTTCCATAAAAACTTAAAAATTCCTCTGGTTGATTCAGAGGGAGATGTCTACTGCTCTATATTTAGCTGCTACATAAAGTGAATCCCTTCAATAACTGAGGGGGCTCATGCTATGTCTTTACACTGAAATAAAATCTTCATCCCAATTCTGGAGTTTTAAAAAAATTCAAATGATTATAGATTTAAAAAAACCCTTCTCTAGCATCCTACACAAAACTAGCACTGAATATGTTCTGAAACAGCATTTTCTTGAGAAGGAATACTTATTTGCTACAACAAATACCACCATAGACATAAATATTTTTTTTGTTACTTAAGAGAATTTTTTAAAAAGTATAATTCTCCCACATTGAAACTGCAAGCAAAGTTTGCATTACAGACTAGTTAAAGTGGAGTGATGGCTAAGAGAAAATGCCACAGAGTGAATGTTAATGTATTTATACATAGAGACTAATACATTTTTCATTTAACTACAGAGTGGAAGCTAATACATTTGTGTAGTGAAACTAATACATTTTTCATTACTTAAATGCATAGTAGATGGTTCCACAGTTACTAATGAATTTACATGAGATCGTCCAAAGAACTCAGAAACAATTTAAACCATTTTCCAACCACTATGTTCATCTGCTCATGAAAAACAATGATTATAAGGGATAGGATATCATTTGTAGAAAGTAGGCAAGCATTTCTTTATCCACAATACCAACACTGTTGAAAGGTAATAGGACTGAAAGTAGAAAATGCATGTTTTCACTGTATTGGTTCGCTCTGAGTGTCCCACTTCTTCCTTTCATTTCCTGACAAGTGACAGAGCAAATGCAGTTTTTTTCCCCTCTTATCCTTCCTAATGGGGAGGCAGATTCTGAGGTCAAGAGCAAAGACCAAGTGACTTTCTGAATTAACCTCATGCCAGCAAGGTTATAAACATGGTGTTCTCTCTCTCACATACATTTTTTTTTTATTAACTTTTATAGGCCACACAGCCTGCTGTGATTACTAAGAGGATACTTTGGATCTAACTGTTTTTATGATTACATTATCATCACTAATAAAAGAGACATGAAAGATGCCTCTAGAAAAATCCCCACCTAATTAAATGATAGCTAGTACTGCATTTGCACAATGAATTTAAACCTGAAATTGAGGGATCCAGCAGATGGTGTAATGGTTATGTCACTGGACTCTCACATGTTGACTGTGGTTCAAGTCCTAGACCCAGCGGCTTAAAACTCATGCTGGGGGCATATGCCCAAGATCCTGAAAGGACAATGGAGGAGAAGGGGTTGTGGTGTGGCCATCCTCCTGGCGGGGGGCGGGGGGGGTGATCTCTCCCTTTTTGTCCCTCTCTGTCTCTCCCATGAGCACACGCACCCTATAGCAAAAATATCTCTTAAAAAAAAAAAGAATTTGTTTAAACCTGAAATCAAACTTGGTTTTCTGTGTACTCATGATAAGTCAAGGAATTTGGGGGCCCAAATTCTACCAAGCTGACATACAACAAATTTGGACAACATGTTGACATATGTGTGTTAAATAGGTGAGCTGGATTGGAAGGCATAGCCCTGATTGTAACTAGTGAAGTGTAATTAAGTGTTTCAGGAGGGTACTCACTTAACAAATTTTCTCATGAGTTCAATGTCAAGCAAGCAAAGGTACAGATTGTTCTTCACTCTGCACCCTGGAGAGTAGGTACCATTTACATCATGTTTTAGGCGAACAATCCCCTCATATCCAGGCATCATGGAAGGCTTTGGTAGGCTACAGCTAATATAACAACTGGATTCCTCTGTAAGAATTGCTGATGATTTCGCTAACTTAAATCATTCTTTGGATATGGAAACAATAAATGTAAATTTTAAAAAAAGAGCAACAATGCAAAAGCCAAATACTATACAGTCTTAAATATATTTGCTATGATTTGTAGTGTTCCAGTCAATATCAACATGTACTCATTGAGTACTTAAGACAGTGCAGCTTTGTGGATAAGAGTGGCTGTGGTATTTAAATCCTGGTTTTAGCATTCATTGGCAGGATGTCCTTGGGCAATTTTCTCAGCTTATCTGCCCTTCAACTTTGTCACCCTAAAACAAGACAGTGATAATATATGTATTGTACACTATCATGAGAATTATTAAGTGCAAGGTTCATGTAATGTGGCTGTATCTAGTAAGTGCAATGAAATGGGAGATTTTACATGGTACAATGTTTTGGCGTCATTGGTGAATTTAACTTGAATTAAATGACACCCAAAGAGCTCATGGATGAACGTGCCCAGAATTCTCTTAATGAGGCTATGCTCCCCAGTGAAGAGAGGCACACCTCTGAAGCTCTTTGCATAAGCCTTGATCTCTTCATGCCTCTCAAGGCTATGTTGAGCATGATCCTGGCTACGAAGAAGGGGCATTTTTTTACATGTGACATGGCTCTTGAGGATAAGAAAAGTACTTTATCTAATGCTCGACTGAAAAACAGCAATTTGTTCCAGCGTTTCAGGGAGATTCACAAGTGTTGTACTGACTGAAAAGTAATGTGTCAGTTTCTAACATGCCCTTTCCCTAAAAGGTTTTGAAAAGTAGTTTTGTCTCTGAACTATTTTTTGAAATGAAACTCTAAATAAGACACGACTGCACCATCCAGGAGATTATCTGACAAACACTAGAGAGATTAAATAATTAATAAAATATAGTCTCTGTTTTTAAGTGGGATTATGGATAAGGAAAGAAGGAAGCATAATGAAGTTTGAAAAAGAATAAAGTATTTTTAATACAGCACAAACTTTAGATTTTCATAGACTTGGTTTTAATTTTCTTTTTTTCTCTGTTAATTATCAGAGGGTATATGTGTTTCGCAGAGAGAAAAAGAGCCAGAGAAAGAGTGGGAGAAATCACATTCTAATGTGGTGTGGTCCATGTGGGATCTGACTCCCTTAACCACGAGACTACAGATTTGGCCCTAAATATGACTTTATCTTAGGCATCTTAGCTAACCTGACTTCCATTTATTCAGATAAAATAATTTTTAAAATAAATAATTTATATATTAATTCTTTTGTACAGTGCCTGATATGTGATCAAAACTGTAACAATTAAGATATGAAACCAGTATAGAAGTACACGGGGGGAGAAAATTGAACCAATCTCAGGCTCTGAATGGCCCTGAGGATGATCCATGAGTCTTCTTACATGGTAACTCTTAGCGGGTATTTTGTTTTCAATGGATTCAGTGTTGTTTTTAATGTCAAATGTTTTCCTTCTCATGGTGCATATGAACATCCAGCTAATCTCTGGGGGTTACTAAAACATTTGTGAGGTTCACTAACAGAAGCTTTCTGCTAACTGCACATTACTGTTACATAATAAATGAAGTCTTTCAAAACGAAGTATTCATCACAATAACCCATCACACTATATAGATTTTTAACCTTAGAGTAACTGCTTGCCTTCCCCTGTCTTCCAAGCTAATTTCCTGACCTAGTAACCTGGGCTTCCTCGTGGTCAGAAATAACAAATTGGAAATAAAGCAGTCAGCACTGTATTAGACTCATTGCCTTGAGAAAAAAATTGTCAAGACTTAATTTCTGAAGAAGGAATCAGAAACGTTGTCTTATACCAACATGAAAGAAATCTGATGGGAAGGCAAAGAAAAGTTCTTTAACATGGTCAACTAATGATAAGTAAGTTGAAGGTTGATAGGATGGAAGTAAAATATTTAATATTTGAGAAGACTTGAAAATTAGTTTGATCAAGTACAAAGAGTGACTGTCTCCACCCAAGTAAATCTTTGAATATTTATATAATTTAAAATTTTATACTTTTTTTAATAAGAAGGGAGCTATTCAATAAATCCTAGTGTTTCTAGCATTTTGTTAAACATGTAGCATATTCATCCACATACATGTTCACAAGCACAGATAGATAAATACACCATAGTAATTTGTCTCACTATAATTCGAGTATAGGAAGACAGTAGTTTGTCTTGTTATAATTTGAGAAGAAAAGATTTAACAATATTAACTTATAATGTCTCAGCACTATTTATTTAAATATTCATAATAAATAGAATTATGTTGGACAATTAAGTAAATAGGTTAATGTACAGCATAGGTGAGCAATAATTTCCTTAAAGTAAAAATTTTGTTATGGATTGTAAGTGTTCAGTACTGTATATACATAAATAGTAAACAGTTTAGGCTCATACGGTCCTGTTTGCTCTTTTGCACCTTCTCTATTCTGTCATTAGAGCATGATAGTAGTCACAGATAGCATATAAACCAATGAGTACGGTTGCATTCTATTAAAACTTTATTTACAGAAACAAGTGCAGTGTCAGCTTTGACCCAAAATCTTAGTTTGCTGGGCCAAGGTTAAGAGAAAAGATAACTCATCAAAAGATGAAAATTCTCTTAAAGAGAAACATAGAAAAAACTCTCAGAACTGCTGGGCTGGAGTATGGGAGAAATGTCTCTGGATTAATATTAGTTTGTGTCATCACTGATCTCAGAGTATGATGGCCTCTCAAATAAGCCACATGTTCTCCCAAACAACAAAAAACATAGCAATGGGGGCCAGCAGATGGCACAGTGCTGGACACCAACACGGCCAACCGTGGTTTGAGTTCCAGAGCCCCAGCAACTTGAAATTCATGTTGGGTATGTGTGCATGTGTACCTAAAATCCCAAGTGGTGAGTGGAGGAGAAGGGATTCTGATGATGTGGCCAGCCACTCTTGGGGGGGGTGATTTTTCAGTTTTACTCTGTTTTTCTGGTGAGTGCACGCACCCTATAGCAAAAAGATCTCTCTAAAAATCAAACAAAAAAACATAGCAATAGCTCAAGCAGACATTATACATTACAAAGTCAACCATCATATATTAAAAGTCAGAGCACAGGGACTGGTACTATGACCTAGGCTTTTTTTTTTTTTTTTTTAAAGAGAGATTTTTGCTATAGGGTACCTGTGCTTGCTGGAGAGACAGCAAGAGAGATAGAGAAATAGAAAGTGAGAAATCACCTCCCGGGGGGATGGCCATGCTACAGTCCTTTCTCCTCTATTCTCCTCTTGGGATTTTGAGCATGCTTATACATGCGCTCACCATGAGTTTTAAGCCTCCGGGTCTGGGACTTGAACCATAGTTGACTGTGTGAGAGTCCAGCAATGTGATCATTACACCGCCTGCTGACTCTACTTCTTTTTTTTTCTTATCAAATTTACAAAGTCATGTGACCAGCCTCCAAGATTAATGCCTCCCCCCCACCCCAACCAAAAGGATCAGAAGTCAGTCTATAAACCCAAGATGGAAATAACCAGGGTCAGAATTCTTCATTAGAACATAAGAAAATATAATCTATAAATCAAGCAGTAATTATCTGACCTGGGAAAATGGGGTATTTTTGAAAAATGTTTATTTTAAAAGTAGATGTTGAATCAGTTTGCTTGCTCTGCCCTAACACAATACTGCAGACTGGGTAGCTTAAACAACACACATTTGTTTTCTCACAGTTCAGAGGGCTGGAAGTCTAAGATTGTGGTGCCAGCAGTGCTGCTTCCTGGTGAGGGCTCTCTCCTTGGCTTATAGACTGTCGCCTTCTGCGTGTGTCCTCCCATGGCCTTTTTTCTGTGTGTGCCTTCCTGGTGTCTCCCCCTCTTATTATATGGACACCAGTCCTTTTGAATTGGGGTTACACCCAAGTGACCTCATTTAACCTTAATTATTTCCTTAAGAGCCTATCTCCAAATACAGTCACATTAGGGGTTAAGCCTTCAATTTTGGGAAGACACAATTCAGGCCATAACCGATGTCCATTTCAGATACATTTTCTTAGACCCAATTTCACTTGAGCCATTAATGATTGACCTAACTATTCTGAAATAGAAGTAGCAATACATAGTTGTTGGATTCTTACTCTAACTGGCACTCTAATCTTTCTGCCACACATTTGGGGATGTTTCCCTCAGGAATATTATCTTGTAAGTTAAAAAAAAAAAAAGCTTTTGGTTATGTGCAATTTTAAACGATCACAACTTGGAAAAAAATAATTTTGTGACTAGAAAAGAAGAAGAAACTTTTTTGATGATGTCCAGTTCTGAGCTATCTCAAAACAGATTTTTCAATGAGGAAGTTACCACTGTCTCCAAGTCTGACATGGAACTACAGGTTGAAGGATGTGCAACTGATTTTTGAAGATTGAGACCTGATTTCTTTCCAATTTGGGAGAAGAGAGAGCTTTGTTCTCATTTTACTGACACTGATAAAGGCAACTAGGGAAAAGAAAATTCCCACTTCATCACTGCCTACTGATGACAATCAGAGAAATTTGGAAATCCTCTTTCAATCGTCACTTAGACTGGCACAAAACGACATCAGATATCCATTGCAGTCTATCTAGAGTGGAAAATACTCTCATAAATCAATCCTGTTAAAGACTTTTTTTTTTTTTTTTAACCTAACATCAGAACATTATAGAATAGCAAAGTTGGTCTCTGGAGCCAATTCTCTTAAACTGCCCCACTCCAACTTTCCCATGTGCAGATGCCTTTTGATCCCATAATGACCACTTCCTACTTGACTGTCTCTAGTTCCTTTCCCAAAGCGTAGTTCTCTCTCATCTAAGCATTTACTTAGGAAAATGCAGATGAAATAATTTTTGTAAAGAGGGGTAATGATCAAAACCATTTTAATATGCTAAGCCTCCTCATGGCATTTATGTTTTATATTTTATAGTAGACAGTGCTGGAAGGAGAAATGGTTTAGCCAATAGAAAACGTGATAATGGAAGGAGTTTCAGACACTCCTTAGGCCAAAAAAAATACTTGGAGCTACATGAGCTATGTCAGCTACCTTGTAGATTCTACAGCAAATCCCTATCCATTTATACACAAAAATGACACCTCCAGGATAGTTCATTATTGGCAGAAAACTTGGCAACTAGGACCAGCAGTTAGTGCAATGGCTATGTCGCTAGACTCCCACGTAGTCGACCGTGGTTTGAGTCCCAGACCCGGTGGCTTAAAACTCACGCCAGGCACGTGTGCGCGTGTGCCCAAGATCCCGAGAGGAGAATGGAGGAGAAGGGATTGAGGCGTGGCCATCACCCCTGGGGGTGTGATTTCTCGCTTTCTGTCTCTCTGTCTCTCTCAGTCTGGCGAGCGCATATGCCCTATAGAAAAACCTCCCCCCTCCAAAAAAAAGAAAACTTGGAAAAACTTGGCCACTATACCATTTTTGATGTTAAAGGAAGATGCTTGACAGAACAAAAATGAAAGCAGTATCTTCAATTAAAATTTGCAAAATGTTAATTAATGTGTTAATTAACCTGAAGATTCATAATACATTTGTTTTAATTAGCAAACTGTTATGCATTTGTGAAAATGGAAAAAAAAATACATGACAGATCATCGTAACATCACTCAACAAATGACAGAATCCTGTTAGTAAACAAAGTCTATGGTTACTTATAAGGTCAGAGGATGAAAGAAAAAAAAATGAAACATTTCTAAGAGAAATGGCAGCTCAGTGAAATGAAATGCTAGAAAATAAACATAACTTGCAAGACAGACTTAGACAGACCTAAGTCATAACTGTACCTAAAACATATTTTAAACTCCCACCTATGTGCAAACTTCATGGAAAGAGTTGCATCCCATACAAAAATACACTCTACATAGTCCTTGCCCTCACAGAAGGGTGGCCAACTTGTCTTAGCTGTCTATGGCTCAATTTTAGTACTAAAAGCCTTGAATTCCAGAAAGCACCCAACCTCAGCCAAACCAGAATGGTTGGATATCCTACCACAATGGCACTGGTAGGAAGAAGAGCATAAACCAAATTATATAACTTGATAAGCAAAGTGGGGAGTGGGTTTCAGGTGTAGAATGAGCATGGACTAATACATATTAAGATTATAAAATGACAGGCAGATACACTTCTTTGCATCATCCTTTAAATGTATCCCATTGATATAGCAAAAAAGAGAAATGCTATCCAAACACAGAAGCCCAAACAGATTGTTTCCTCTGTAAAACAATTTTTGGGACCTTCCACAAGGGACCTTCCTATATGGGTGAGTCTCATAAAGCATCTCGCTTTATCACTGTGACACCAGTTACAGTAAGTATTGAAGACAACACTGGTGATTGTGTATTAAACACAAAATTCAGGATAGTGATTACATTCGAGGAAACAGAAGAGACTGGGATCACAGGGGAACTCTGTGGAAATTTCAAAGTCAATGGTAATGACTACACTGTCCTAAGTGTCTATTACATGGTTGTTCTTTACACCTTACACATACTTCATAAGTATTCTTGTATATAGACCTAATATTTAATGAAAATACTTAAAAGATAAAGAGTATAGGCGATTATATAGGCTATCATGTGGGGTAGGTACCAGTTTGCTCAGGATCACAGAGGCCTGCTTTTCTTGGAGAGGTGCATGGGTTTTAGAGACCTGCTAAATGTTTGAAAGATAAAGACGGTGGGCCCCTTTTATTACATAATTATAATATGTATGTTTAGCTTACTCATTTATTTTTTAGAGTAAGAGTTTGAGAGAACAAGGTAGAGCGATAGCATCCCCAAATAGGTCTTGAAGCCACAATCCACCTCCTTCCTTGGCGAGTCTGAGGTCATCGGTATGCATGCTCCCCGTGTATTGAGGTAGATCTCTGGATGTGAACAAGGGACCTTCCTATGTGGATGAGTCTCATAGAGCATCTCGCTTTATCACTGTGACACCAGTCACAGAAAATACTGAAGACAATACTGGTGATTGTGTATTAAACATTTACTACATATCTATCTTCTTCTTATTATTACTTTTAGAAAGATCTTTCTGTAGGGCACATGAGCTCTCCAGGGAGACAGAAAGTGAGACATCAACCCCTAGGAGGGATGTCATTCTCCTTCCGAGATTTTCGGCATGCACACACATGTGCCCATCATGAATTTTAAGCTGCAGGGTCTGGGACTTGAAATGCAGTCAACCACATGGGAGTCCAGCACCTCAACCAGTATGCTACTTGCTGACCCTATATCTATACTTTTTAAAGTGCTCCTAAGTACTTTATTTAATTTAACACTCGTCATGACCCTATCGGGTAAGTACTATTATTATTCCCACTTTTTAAAAAACAATTATTTATTTAATTCCATTTGTTATTGTTATTTTTAAATTTGATCAGAGAGATAGATGAGAGAGAGAGAGAGAGAGAGAAAGGGAAAGCACACCACCAGGTCCAGGACTCAAACTGTGGTTGGCCATATGGGAGTCCAGTGCTTTAACCACCATGCCACCTGCCAGCCCCTATATTCCCACTTTTATAGATGAGGAGACTGAAGCTTAGAAAAGTAAAATAATATGCCCAGCATCATACAGTTAATTAAGTTGTACAGCTAAAATTGAAACTCAAAATTTCAGAGCCAGGCTTTTTAATCCCTAAGTAAACTCAATCCATAAGAAACATAAATGAAAAAGGGAGCTAATTAGCACTGGTTCATCTAAAAGTCACACCATGGTCCCACGGTGGCAAACAGGTTGCTAGGTTTAAGTAGAAGATATGGCATTTCTCCCCAAATAAGTTACTATTCGTGAAGATGCTGATTTGTGGTAACATGTACTGTATCGAATGTAACAAGGTAGAATTTTTCTTCTTCAAGCAATGCTAGAACATTTTTTAAAGAACTATTTTATTTAACTTTCTTTCTTTCTCTCTCTCTTTCTCTCTCTCTTTCTCTTTTTCTCTTTCTTTCTTTCTTTCTTTCTTTCTTTCTTTCCTTCCTCCTTCCTTCCTTCCTTCCTTCCTTCCTTCCTTCCTTCCTTCCTTCCTTCCTTCCTTCTATTTAATTTGACCAGAGAGAGACAGGGAGAGAGAGAAAAAGGTGGAAAGCAAGCTGCCAGGTCTGGGATTCGAATTGCAGTTGGCCATGTGGGAGTTCAGTGCCTATAGCCACCATGCCACTTGCCAGCCCCAAGTAATGTTAAAATATTAAATCCTCAAAAATTGGGTCAAGCCAGCCCCCATAGTCTAGTGGTTAAGGGAACCAGATCCCACATTACTAACCATACTTTCAAAACACACCTAGCTTATATATATGCATTTCCAAACTCCTGACAGGGTGGAGAAAAGGCAAAGAAGGGACTGCAGAGTGACCATGCTCCATTAGGCGATGCTTTCTCTCTCTCTCTCTTTCTCTGTGTCTCTCTTTAGCGAGTGCATATACCCTCTGGCAATTTAAAAAAAAAAACTGAGTCTTACATAACCTTAAAAATAACATTTACGCAAGAGTTCATACCTTTCTTTGCTCCTTGGACCCCTTTGGTGCTGCTGAAACCTTTGGATGCTTTTTAGTGTGTGTATATATATATTCTATTCATTCTCTCTCTACATATAAAATTTATGTATTTCATTTCATCTATATTCTATATATTTTATGTATAGAATATTTATAGAGAGTATATATATATAAATATATATGTATAATGTATAAAATACTATAAACTACAAAGAAAACTATGTATATTGAAGTAAAATTTTAAAAATATTTAAACATTTTTTGATGAAACAATGTATATTTCTCATGGTGGGTGGGTATAATAACTACTGGAATTTCAAAGTAGAGAATATCATAAACAATATTTTGAGATATTTGTAATAACTGTATTGGTTATTGTGAGTAAATCAATGACTTCTACCAGTGATAAAGCAATTGTAACTGATCATAATTCTGTGATTATCAGTTCATTCATAAGGAATGGCTATTATTGGAGGAACTGCCACATTTTAGCCAATAGTTAATGAACATAGTTCTGTTTTCTTCTTGTATCTGTGAGCCCTACCTGAAAGCCTCTGATGGATTGTATCTTATTTTGCTTCTCCAAGATCACCTCTCTGAGACTGATCTGGTTTTCCCAGCCAGGGGACACCGCTCTGCTATCTGTACCGCTCCATTCAGGCTGATACAGATACTATTGTTTTTTGCTCTGTATTCCCAAGCCCTGTGATGTATCCAGGCTACCGTGTTACTGCAGTAGTTTCAATGCTTGCTCTTTCACCAGGGAGCAGTTTTATGATTCATCATTCATGCCACACAGGCCTCTCTTCTAATATATAAGTTTGACAAAAGGCAGAGCACTTTGGGAACTAGCATTCATCATGCTTGTTTGCACAAACCTGATTTATGTTTACCTATCCTCTGACCTCCCCCACCCCCCTTCTGTCTAGATTCCAGAAAGAAGCTCCACAGTAACAGCTAAATATCATCCCAAAGCCTTGGTAAAACTGCCGTGTGGTCGGAGAAGGATTAATAGCACACTGCCAGAATATCTGTGCAGTGATCCATAAAACGCAGAAATGATTGCTGAGCTTCAGGACGAGGAGTTAAAATGACAAAAATATATGAACCATGAACGGGCAAAACAAGAAGGTAGAAATCAGGAAAGCAAACATGAGAATTAAAATAGAAATAAAAGAGAATTAGTCTCAATAAAGAATCCTTCAAGAACCTGCTGCTTAGTATTTGCAGGCCCACCAAAAAATCACCATTGAATAAGGCAAATATGAAGGGATTCTGCTGTATTTGGATGAGCAGTGAAGTAGTTTTCTGTCATGCTTTGCACTGTTTATCAAGGTGTAAATTAATCTGCAAAATGCCCTGCAAAATGCAGCATGGGTCTCTCATTTCAATCATCCTTTTGCAGGTAAGTCCTTCAGAGCTACACAAAAATTACTTTACTATAGGTGCACAAGCAGAATTGACATTGGGTAGAAGAGAAACACCCCATCACTCGTATCTAAAGAGACCTAATCTTGACTTCTGAGTGGGTGTGCACTGACTGCAAATCCCAGTTTTTCCACTTTGGCTGTGAGTTTTTGGGTAAAATTGCAACCATTTTGAGCTTCTGTTATTTCATCTGTAAATGTATATATTAACACCCATCCTATATAGCTGCTTTAGTAGAGGCTCCTATCATGTATAGGAAAGGCTGAAAGAGTCTGACATCAACAATAAATAGTAATGATTATTATTTCTCCATAACTGCTCACACATTCCAGATGTTTTATCTATGTCCTCTGCTTCGAAACTTACTTGTCTTATTTCTATACCACTTCTAAATTCTTGGAATACTTCTTTCAGGTAGAAGGAATAAATAGATCTCTCAACATAAAACTACACTAACTTGATTTCTTTCAAATGTATCATCTTTCTACACCATGACAGATAATTCAATTTCTATATGAGCACTATTAGTTATGGGGGTCAGCCAGGTGGCATGGTGAAGGTGACTGGATCCCTTATGCCTGATTGCCTGGTTTGAGTCCTGGACCCCACAGCTTGAAAAACACACTGGGTATGTGTGTATGTGACCAAAAATCCTGAAAGGAGAGTGGAAGAGAAGGGATTGTGGCATGGCCAACCCATCTGTTGAGATTAAGAACTAATCTCAACAGATCTTTATTGAGCAACTACTTATTCACTCTTAGTTTTGTAGCTTTATGGTATTTTCTGATATTGTTAAGAGAATAGCATCACATTTATGGCTGCCAAGTATCTAATAATGCTACCTCAGCTGGCAGAGTAAAGTCTTTATCTTATTTTCTCATGGGGACTACAATTTCAGCTGGACTCCTCTATGGAAGTTCTTTCCACCAGAAGGGAATATATATATATATATAGTCTCTTCCTGTTGCCACAGTTAGTACAGAACAGACATTAAAAAGTAGAATCTTGGGGACCAGTAGTTGGTGTAATGGCTATGTTGCTGAACTCCCATGTAGTCAACCATGGTTCAAGTCCTGGACCCGGTGGCTTAAACTCATGCTGAGCGTGTGCGCATGTACAACATCTCGAGATGCTCAACATCTCGAGAGGAGAATTAAGGAGAAGGGATTGTAGCATGGCTATCCCCCCTAGGGGGTGATTTCTCGCTTTCTGTCTCTCTGTGTCTCTCTCTGTCTTTCTGGTGAGTGCACGCGCCCTATAGCAAATACCTCTCAAAAAAAAAAAAAAAGTAGAATCTTGAAATGTCAAACCAAAAGACAGACATGCAGAGCAAGGGTGGATTTAAAGAGGATGCTTTCTAAAAATTAGAGTGTAGATGAAGGAAACTGCCTCAGCAATCTAGCAAAGGATCCTGATATGTGAACATATTGCATTTAAACACGTAGCAAGACTACAGTTCTGCAGTGCAAACCAAGTCTGGATATCAAGAAGCAACATAACAAGACATAATAAGGACCATGCAGGACACGTAAACAAGGCCAGAGAAGTTAAATCAGAATTGAATTAGAATTGGTATCATTCTTTTGGCTCTGCCTGCTTATGGCTTTCACAGGTTATTTTGAGAAAGGGGAATTACTATCACGATCCACTGAAAAATAGTGTTTATAACTGCACAATTTAAATGCATATCAATTATAATTGATTCCCATTCTATGGGGTTCATTAAGTTATTCTCCACTTAGGATTCTGGAGTTTTTATAACATACAAGTGAAAATCTCTCCAGGTATTGTATGGATAGTTACTGAGATGGAGAGGAACACGTCTGACAATCAGGATAAAAATTTTGGTGAAGAGGAATGTTCTCTCCCAGAATGTGCTTAGGCAGATTTCCGTCTTGCTGCCTTCTTGCTTGTTACGCTTTTATATGTATTAGTAATGACCAAATTAAGAAGAAGAGGATGAGAACTGGATGTTGCTGACATTAATTGAAACTGTCTGTGTTCAACAACATGCCAAGATTTTCGAAGTATTCTCACTTAGTTTTTCGAACAATGGCAGGTACTATTTTTATTATTTATTGTACAAAGGATTAATGTAAGATTTGGTGATTTGCAATAACCCACCCAAGCTCAAATATGTACATTTTAGAGCCAAATTTCAAGTACTTTTTAAAATAATTTTTTCTTTAATTGCCAAAAGGGCACATGTGCTTGCCAGAGAGAGATAGAGACATGGAGAGACAGAGAGAAAAAAGTAACCCTTGAAAGGAAGTGGACATGCTACAATTCCTTTGTCATTTCTCCATCCCATTGGGATTTCGGACAGGCACACACATGCACCCAGCAAGCTATTCAAACCCCTGGATCTAGGATTTAAGCTGTAGTGGGCCACAAGGGATTTGGTTTGTTTGGTTGTTTATTCGTTTTTCACCAGTAGGACACAGGACTTGCCCTCAAGTCTTTCTTCATGTTTAGGTTTATGTCTCTTAAAACATATATTCTCCTTTAGTTCATCTTCCAGGTGGGAAGGTCTTATCTAGCCAACCTTGACTGTTAAGAGGCATTCTGGAAGTGGAGCACCTTGTTTTAAAGGAGGGGTCATAATATAAGAGTGAGGGGCTATTAAGGGGACTAGTGATGTGCATATTTCTATGTAAATGAGGTATTCAGATTTTTTAAACTCCTATTTATTCTGTGCACAAGGACATTCTTGTGTAAATAGGTTCTTCACTTAAAAGCCAAGCAATTATAAAGGATTAAATTCAACCTGTAGCAATATTTATATGGCTAAATCTTTCATGAGTAGAATAAAAGTATGGAGTGGATATTGTATTCTATCCATGTTCTTAACACTTAAATTTCCCTGGACATTTAATACATAAATGACTATCTTAAATTCAAAACCACTTTTTATATCACCAGAGTAGCTCAGCTAACATTATGTTAAGTAAGAAGTAAAATATGATTTCATGTAATTTGGCATTACCCTGCTTTCAATTATTTGACCTTAATATAAACAAATGAATGAATGACTGGTTTGTTTCCAATTTTCACAGTTCCCCAGGGCCTGGGTCAGTGTTTGGATCCAATTTGAAGAAATGCTTTTCTTTATGCTGGGGTGGGAGATAAGCACCAGGTATAGAAAAAGAGCATAGCTTCTACCTTAGGAATAGATATTCGAAAATTGAAAGGGCTAGAGCCATCAGTTCTGAGGACCGCTGAGAAAAATGAAGGCACAACAGAAGCACCACAAGGTTTTGTGGCCGGAGAAGACGCATGGGGTTGTACACTGGTAGTCTGCCTGTGTTGGGTTATTAGTGTGTCTGATCAATACAAAAAACATTTTAAGGAAAAAGTGCTTGTTCCTACATGTTCTTCATCACACAAATAAAAAGCTTTCTCCCTAAGGATATTAGAAAAGAATTCTGAACGATGCTGCTGGTTACCTTAGACCTAGATTCAATAGGACCTGTCTCTTCTTTCATTACTTCACTGAACCGTTCTGATGTTAATCATTGTGCAACGGTGACCCAACAGCCACACGTTGTCTCTGATAAACAATTTTGAACATCTTGATGAGATAATGGAAACAGAAAATCAGGGTAGTTACGGATGCTCCCAATGTTTTCCTCGTAGATAAATGGTAGAATGCTCTGAATCTATCCCTTAAGCTGTTGATTTGAAAATGTTTACTCCCAGTGCGATTTCTGTGTTGCTTCAGTGCCTTTGCATCGCTATATAATCACTGTTAAAAGAAGCACCACATGAACCTTCAGTAAAAATACCTTCACCATAAGGTTGTTGTAAAAACTAAATGAGTTTGTGTATGTAGACACATATATACACACATATATGTGTGTGCTAAACACTATATAGACACTCTCTTAAGCACTACATACACACATGCACCCTCTGGGTGTATAGGGCATATGAATAGCTTAGTGATACATTTATATCATGTGTTCGTGTGTGTGCAGAAACTCAGAACAGTTCCTGTCACTTAGAAAGTGATGACTGCTATTTTGCTCCATATTTGCTACTTTCATTTTAGCAAACCACTATCCAGCTCTTGAAAATTTCTCAAAATGTCTTGTGGTCAATATTTTTAATACGAATGTTTTGTGACAAATATTTTTAATATGCCTGCTTATCTAACTCTCAAATAGACCCATTTGCCCATCTCCTAAACAACTTTTTGAAAATGATATCATCTTGCACAGACGTTATAACTGGGAGAAACAGGGACACAATTGTTACCACAGAACCTTTGTATTCCTTGAATTAGCTATGAAAGCACTCCCTAAAAGAAGTAAGCATAGCCCAAGAGACTAAGATTCTTAATTTTTGCCAGATAATGTAATTACAGACAAAATTGTGGCATTTAAATGTTATTTAAGGAATAGATTACTCTTAATCCATGGTTTATCCTGCCCAGAATCCTGTTTTTGATGGTAGCTTTACCAGATGCATGAAGACATTTAAGGACTAGAAGAAAAGGCAAACCAATCCTTTTATAGGTCATTCTGAAAGACTAGGTACATCCCAGCTTTCCTAGTCAGGTAATTTGGATATCATCATGGATAAATTTGATTAAGCTTTAAATTTTCCTTTATTTTGTGATATCATGGTAAAAATTGCACAACTCAATATGTTTACTTAAAACCCTTAAATGTCACATGTAAAAGAAGTGAATTTTATGGTATACAAATTATATTTCAGTAAAACTGTTTAGTTAGCCTTCCAATTTATTATTGTTGGGGGGTGAAGTAGTTCATGAACTTCATTTCATTGTCTTAATCCAAGAGAAATCTCAATGATTTAGTTAAGAAGAGGGCTTTTTAAAATGCAAAGTATCTTAAGACACTGAAATCCCTTTACCTACCTCAAAACAGATAGGGGCTTTAAACATGTACAGATGTGAAAATGATCTGGGGGATTTTAGACACAAACAGATTAAAGATTCTTTCATATCATCACTGACACCTGCACAGTTTAATTAAGCTGAAAGTCACCAACTTCTGCTCAAAACGCTGACTAGTGGCTTGTTAATTAGTTGCTTTTCTCATTGATTAGCAACTTATGCAATACTGTGTTATAAATGGCTGTAATGCTTGCCTTGTTTCAGAGCTTAATTAATATGATATAGACTATTTAACAATTGTGTCCTTGTTTGATTTATGAAGTAAAAGCAGGAAATGTTATTGCTAACCCAAAACAGTGATGTGCAAAAACAACTTTTCAAATCAAACCAAAGCTGATTATACAAAACTTTCTTTGTCTTTTAGGGAAACTTTGATGAAATGAGCCCACATTGCTTGTCCTGAGCAGTCAATTCATTTCTCAGCAATAGTGTTGTCAACAAATGTTTAAGACAAATGTTTCCATAAGTAAGTACCCCTCAATTTTCAGTTCTACAAATTATACTTTAGCATGCTCAGTGGAATTAATTAAAATAATCATATGGGTGCCTCTCAGTTTTTTTATATGTAGTTGACTCTCAAATCTTTATCTCCAGACCCAACCTCTTCCTGGAGCTTCAGCCTAACTTATTCAACTGCTTACTCGCTGTTTCTACAAGGATGTCTATTGGGTCTCTACCTATGTAGGACAAAACAGAACTCTTAATTCTGTCAGCCATTTCTCCCCAACAAACCTGCTTCCTATTCACCTCAGAAAACAATGCCTCCATCTACCCTAGCTCAAGCCAAAGTTTTATGCTATCTTCTGTTTCTCACTTCCTCTCTCCCCACATCCTATCTCCAAAAGACCCTGAATCTATACATTTTTGTATGTTTCACTACTAACACTTTGGCCTTATCCACTATGACCTCTCACCTGCACAATAGCCTAACTGTTCTTGGAATGTCTCCTTACAGCACTGTCCCTATACCTCATCCAGTGTCCCTATCCCTTGTCACTTATTGATGTGGAGCTTGCCAATGGCTTCTTACTATGTGTGGAACCAACATCGATCCTTTTACATTGGATTACAAAATCCCACATAATCAGCCTTTACCTTTCTCTCTCCCATTGGCTGGCTACATTTCAAACTAATTCCCTGCTGAGAGACTATCCCCCAGCTTAGAGTTTACTTCCTGAAGTTTTAGGCTAGTTCCTTGTTGTCATTGTTTTATTTTTTTATATTACAGCTTAAATTCCACTTTCTTAGAAAGAACTTCCTTGACTCCTTAAAGTAGTTCCCCACTAGCTTGCTATCATGTACTTCTCACTATCTCTTGTCTTTATTTTTTACAATTTAAAAATTTGTCAGAGGGCACATGCCCTCCCCCAAAGACAGGGAGAGAGATAAAAAGAGGGAGAGGACGGAAGCACCCCTCCTCAGTCCCTTCTGCTTCATTTTTCATCCTATAGGATTCAGGGCATATACACACATGCCTGCTGTGTTTTTCAAGCCTCTGGGTCTGGGGCCTGAACTGTGCAGTTGGCCCTGTGTGATCCGGCTCTCCCACCCACCAGACTGTGGAGCTGGCCCCTCATTATCTCCCTTTTTATTGTTTTTGTGGTTGACTTAGCTGCTTCTTTTCTTTCTATATGAGAATGCAAGTTCTGTGAGAACAGGTACCTTCTCTGTCCTTTTTGTTGTTCTATCCACATTGGTTAGAACAGTGAAGAGCTCATGGAAGGTACCCAGTATTTGCTGCAATATAAATTAGAAAGAAATCCTGTACTAGTTTATCTTAAAAAGTAAATAAACATTTAAGTTGCGGATCAAAATTTTATAATACCAAACTGGTCTCTCTAGTTACCCTTAAAAACAATGCTTATAATCCAACCATGGGAGGACAGTCAGAGGGGTACTTCTGTGTAAGATGGGAGCCATGGGAAGGTCTAGGGTGAGGATCCCAGGTCGACCTGAATGTGATGAGTGTGCCTACGATCCCGGCTTAATGGAAGGCTAGGGGAGGACTGTGGCATGACCACACCTTTTCTCTTTCTTATGAAGGAAACAAACGATCTTAAAAACTTGTTATGACAAATCCAGTAATGGTAAATGGTAACCCAAGGCAAATACTGATAATAGAATTGAATCTCACCTTATTTGTGGATTATAGCACAAAAACAGGAGTCGAAATTAGCCCCACTCAAAGCCCTACACTGCCCTTGAACCATACCCATAGTTGTATGTGCATCATCTTATAAAGTAATATGAATAAATGTGGAATAAAAGTAGTACTTTACACTATATTAATAAACAAATACATTGCGAAAACCTAGCTACCCCTACTTATACCCTCTCCTCTTTTCTAAGCACATACAAAATTTTATGGTGGCTGCCCATCTGAGAGGGTGGGCCCCCCCCCCAGCCATGG